>NC_048556.1:10899473-11199473 GCF_902806685.2 Maniola hyperantus | reverse complement strand
GGGATGCGACCTGCGTCGACACGTTGGCAGCGTCCCATTTATCGGGCACGTGCCAAAAAGCGGCTGCAGCAGCCGAGTCAGCTCAAGAGCTTAAGCGCCGTAAATACTCAGTCATTAGTAAGGACTATGTATTTGCGGCGCTTGCGTTTGAGACTCTGGGCCCATGGTCATCGGACACGAAAGCTTTTATTAACGTCGTTTCCCAAAAGCTGATCCACGCGTCTGGTGACCCAAGAGCTGGTGCTTATTTCGCTCAACGGTTGAGCCTTGCCGTTCAGCGAGGTAATAGCGCCAGTGTTTTGGGCACAATGCCCATAAATGACCATTTGGACGGCGTATATTTTTTGTAAATATAATTTTTTTAGTAATATTGAATTAAAATAAAAAGGCATTATTTTTGAAGTAAAAAAAAAAAAAAAAATTTCAATGCCACAAGATAAATGGTTAAGCAGATAATTCCCGCTTGGCCACATTAATGTTTTATCGTCACATAAACCGGCCCTTGGGCGGCGGGCTATGATACGTGGCACTTTTTACGATCATATTTCACTGATGTTAGGTACTGTAAGTTTTGTGTATCATGTGACCCTTAAAATAATAGTTTTTGTTAGAATTTGCCTTCAAAATTGTTTTCTTAATGTAAAACTTCTTTTCAGACGGATGCAGGTATAGTTCGCGACAGGTCAAGGGGTAAAACAAGGGTTTGAATTTTGTTTAGTCCACGCAGACGAAGTCGCGGGCATAAGTCTAATTACAGCTATCTCCGCCACCGCTCCAAATTTTTCGTAAGTCCGTTTAGTCGCACGGTAGCGCGTTCCAGGTCACCCATACCGCGCACTTTGGCTGCGCTCAACGCACTGCTGAAGGAGTCCCCTCGCTGTGACATATTTGCTGACAAATGGGCTGACCTCATGGGTCAGATCTTGCACTTTTGTGAAAATTTATAATTTTGCTTTTTAAAATTTATAATTTTAACAATTTTTGTAAGTATGTTTATGTTAGTTTGTACTCGTAGTTTAATTAGTGTAATTGGCTTTATGGCCGTTCTAATTAAATAATAAATAAATAATAATAATAATAATAAGTTAGTAAATGAAATAATTATGAAACTGTCGACTTATAATAAAGAAGCATGGTGAACCTGAGTTGTGTTCTTTTTACTCTGTGATATAGGGGACCGATCATCAAAAGTAGAGCAGGATTTAATCCTTTACTATAACAGTTATCCGCTATTTATTCAGTGGAATGTCCCCAGTTTTTATTACAGCGGGCCCCGCAACATCGGCGCGGCGGCGCTGTCCCCACACGGGGCGGATTACTACGGGCCGCGCGATGTATGTTAATGCGCCCTATCACTGCTCGACAGGGGCGCTCTATTTGCATTGTATTAAAATCTAAAATATATAAAAAGAAAAGCTGCAGACTGAGTGACTGACTGATTGACTGATCTTTCAACGCACAGCTCAAACTACTCGACGGATTGGGCTGAAATTTGGCTTGCAGATAGCTATTACGACGTAGAGATCCTCTAAGAAAGGATTTTTGAAAATTCAATCTCTAAAGAGGTAAAACAGGCGTTTGAATTTTGTGTAGTCCACGCGGACGTAGTCGCTGGCATAAGCTAGTAAAAGAATTTGAGTATAAATCTGTTGACTTATAATAAAGAAGCGTGGTGTTCTGTTCTTTTTACTCTGTGAGATAGGAGATCGATCATCAAAAGTAGAGCAGGATTTAATCCTTTACTATAACAGTTATCCGCTGTTTATTCAGTGCAATGTCCCCGGTTTTTATTACAGCCGTCCCCGACACATCGGCGGCGTTGTCCCCACACGGGGCGGATTACTGCGAGCCGCACGATGTATGTTAATGCGCCCTATCACTGCTTGACAGGGGCGCTCTATTTGCATTGTATTAAAAGTCGCTGTTAAAGTAATCTAAAATATATAAAACGAAAAGCTGCAGACTGAGTGCCTGACTGATTGACTGATCTATTAACGCACAGCTCAAACTAATGGACGGATCGGGCTGAAATTTGGCATTCAGATAGCTATTACGACATAGACATTCGCTAAGAAAGGATTTTTGAAAATTCAATCTCTAAAGAGGTAAAACAGGGGTTTGAATTTTGTGTAGTCCACGCGGACGTAGTCGCTGGCATAAGCTAGTAAAAGAATTTGAGTATAAAACTATCGACTTATAATAAAGAAGCGTGGTGTTCTGTTATTTTTACTCTGTGAGATAGGAGATCGATCATCAAAAGTAGAGCAGGATTTAATCCTTTACTATAACAGTTATCCGCTGTTTATTCAGTGGAATGTCCCCGGTTTTTATTACAGCGGTCCCCGACACATCGGCGGCGCTGTCCCCACACGGGGCGCATTACTGCGAGCCGCGCGATGTATGTTAATGCGCCCTATCACTGCTCGACAGGGGCGCTCTATTTGCATTGTATTGAATACCAGAATGAGAGGCCGCGGTCGTAGTGACAGCGGTTTATTACAATTTGGAAAATTCGGCGGAAGTAGTGTGTAACGAACGAGGAGCGGGAGAGTGAGGGAGAGAGTGAGTAGTGGGGAGGCGAGGCGAGGTGAGGCGAGACGAGGAGAGAAGAGGGCAGGAGTGTTGGTGTCGCGTAAAATCGGTTGCCAGGACGCATTACGTGTATTTTTGAGTGATTTACTCAAAAATACACGTAATGTAATCATTAATCTTGTGAATGTAGAAATTAAATTCCCGTTGATTTATACAAGTTAACTTCTTTTATTTCTCAGTGTAGTATTATGCTTTGGTTCAGGGGTGTTACGGTACGGGTATTCGCATCCGCATCCTCGGCTACGGCTATATGCTTTGGTTCAGGGGTGTTACGGTACGGGTATTCGCATCCGCATCCTCGGCTACGGCTATGTGCTTTGGTTCAGGGGTGTTACGGTACGGGTATTCGCATCCGCATCCTCGGCTACGGCTATATGCTTTGGTTCAGGGGTGTTACGGTACGGGTATTCGCATCCGCATCCTCGGCTACGGCTATGTGCTTTGGTTCAGGGGTGTTACGGTACGGGTATTCGCATCCGCATCCTCGGCTACGGCTATATGCTTTGGTTCAGGGGTGTTACGGTACGGGTATTCGCATCCGCATCCTCGGCTACGGCTATGTGCTTTGGTTCAGGGGTGTTACGGTACGGGTATTCGCATCCGCATCCTCGGCTACGGCTATATGCTTTGGTTCAGGGGTGTTACGGTACGGGTATTCGCATCCGCATCCTCGGCTACGGCTATGTGCTTTGGTTCAGGGGTGTTACGGTACGGGTATTCGCATCCGCATCCTCGGCTACGGCTATATGCTTTGGTTCAGGGGTGTTACGGTACGGGTATTCGCATCCGCATCCTCGGCTACGGCTATATGCTTTGGTTCAGGGGTGTTACGGTACGGGTATTCGCATCCGCATCCTCGGCTACGGCTATATGCTTTGGTTCAGGGGTGTTACGGTACGGGTATTCGCATCCGCATCCTCGGCTACGGCTATATGCTTTGGTTCAGGGGTGTTACGGTACGGGTATTCGCATCCGCATCCTCGGCTACGGCTATATGCTTTGGTTCAGGGGTGTTACGGTACGGGTATTCGCATCCGCATCCTCGGCTACGGCTAAGCTAAGCTATTCATTTAGACCAGTGTTTCCCAAACCTTGTTCTGCCATGGCTCGGTAATTTTTACACTCCTGCCTCTTTGTGACCCACTTAACATTTAAACCCATGCTGGCTCCATTAAGTAAAATAATACACATTTATTAGGTAGTTAATAGTAAAAAGGTTTTATTAGTACTACATACTTAGGTATTGCCTATTTAGTCACAAAATGTTAGTGCGAAGTTCTGGAGCTGCTTCTTATTTTTTACTAAAGAATTCAAATTCGCGGAAAATGGCAGTTTTATCCTAAGGTTTCTATAGGTAAGGTTTTCTATATTTATTTTTAAAGTAAACTAGTGTTGAAAATGTAGCTAACATTTTTTTACGACGTCGCATCGCAGTGTTGTGATACGAATACTTATTTACGATGCGTCGATCGATAGTACTTACTTGGGTAATAATTTTAAAACAAGACTGGAATGTTGCGACCCGGAATTTTATTTTGATGGCCCGGTACCGGGTCGCGACCCGGCAATTGGGAAACGCTGCTTTAGACTATGACGGCTAATGCTACGGCCATGGCTACGCCGTAGCCGTAGCTTAGCGTAGCCGCCATACTTAGTAATTAGTATGACCACAGACTAAAGATAGTAATGTTAGTGTGGTGCTACGTGAGGACGCACCCGATAAAGTTCTGAATTTGTTTTCTTGAATAGCAGCATTTAAGATTAAAATAAATGTTTATTACTTAAATCTTAAATACCTCGTACAATATTAGTACCTACCTATAGATTATTCTGTCAGGTATATTTTGCTCTAGAACAACACGTATAACACAATAGAGTACAATAGAGAACATTTAAACAATACGTCCAACTTTGTCACACAGAAGCTAACAAATAGGTATTTCCGTGCCCGTGCAATATTTCACTGGGAGTCTCAAATCTGTAGGGCTAGTACGTCTTTGTACATCTCGACAACGTTGATAGTTTTCGAGTATCGAAATAGATAACGTCAAAATAAAATGGACTTTAACGACTTGTTTTAACGCTCAAGTTAGAACAAAACAAGAGTGAAAGGCATTTACTACCTACTTAGGGTGAGATCTATAGAGCGCACTCTGCCTTAGCTTAGACTTAAGATAAAGTTAAAACGAGACAGAGCTATATCTCTAACATAAATCTGTCTCGTTTTAACTCAATCTTAAGTCTGAGCAAAGTCAAAGTATGGTCTATGGATTTCAGCCGTACTTTGGTGTTTAATATATGGGTACCTTCAAGTCAAGAGTGAATAGGCATCTTCTAGGCAAGCGCGCTCCATCTTAGGCTGCATCATCACTTGCCACCAGGTCTGATTGCAGCCAAGCGCTAGTCTAAAATTGAAGAAAAAAAACCCCTTCGACATGTGTTAGGATGCTCGAAATCTATCACCGTAATCGAGATGTGTAAACTTGTGCTAAGACTGCTGTATATGTTTTAGTTCAGCTAGGCTAAACAAAGCGGGACTTTAAAAATATTCACTCTGTTCTGTTTGTTATACCTCTAGTTAGTTATTCCACTTTATGTACTATATATTATATAACTTCTAAACGATTGCAAGCTGTTTCATTGTACCTTTCATCTATATCTCTGCTTCGCAGTTCTAATTACTGTCTAATTGAGAGCCTCAATAGCTCAACCGGTAAAGGAGTGGACTGAAAACTGAAAGGTCGACGGTTCAAACCCCGCCCGTTGCACTATTATCGTACCTACTCCTAGCACAAGCTTGACGATTAGTTGGAGACGAAAGGGGAATATTAGTCATTTAACATGATCTCATTGACACCCCATTAGTATCTACATTGCACCCATGCGAAGCCGAGGCGGGTCGCTAGTTCATCAATAAAAGTGGGTTTGCTTTGGTTTTGAAAAAATGTACTCATTCGTTTTTAATTTTGGCGATTTATGAAAACGCTGCCATGTAGAGAAAGCTTAAAATCGCAATTTTGAAAAAACGTTGTTGGTTATTGCCTGTTCATTTTGATTTTGATGTTTCGGTACCTACTGTATGACTTTGAGTTTGATATTTTCGCTAACAGCTTGTGCCTTCGTTGCACTCTCAACAAAAGCTTAAAATTAAACTCAAATAGTACCTATTATTTATTATTCTACTTATTCCCACTTCTAATCCATACTAATATTATAAATGCGAAAGTGTGTCTGTTTGTCTGTCTGCTAGCCTTTCACGTCCCATCTGTTTAACCGATTTTGACGAAATTTGGTACAAAGGTTTCATTCGCGTGGAATTATGTTTGTAAAAATCCCTTAGGACCTCTTTAATTTTCCGAGATAAAAAGTCTATGTCACTTTCCAGGACTCCAACTATAGGTACTCATGCAAAAAATCACGTAAATCTGTTGCTCCGTTGCGACGTGATTAAAGGACAAACCAACAAACAAACACACTTTAAAATTATAATAATGAGTAGGAATGGTGGACTTTATTATCTTTGAACATCTTGACGGTTCTTAACTTTCAGTCAATATTTTAAAGTCTAAACCACTGGTAGTTAGATTACCTAAGTAAGTACCTGAATTTAATAAAACATTTTACAACTCTTCTAAAAGTGGTAATAAATCTTCATTTTAAAAATTAATTCCACTTTCTTTACAATCCAACTTTTGAAGAACGAATAAAATTCTTTTGTGCGAGTAGGTACCTACCTAAGTAAAGCAAGAAAATTCATTTTAAATCTCAATTATGCTACTATTGTTTGGGACAGGAAGAGAAATTGCGAGTACCTAAAGCTTCGAGATGTCTTCTTGTCCAAAATTCCTCAGTGCTTGAAGACCAAAGTGTTCGAACAGTGCGTGTTGCCAGTGATGACATATGGATCCGAGACATGGCCGCTAACTATGGGCCTCATAAGAAAGCTCAGAGTCACTCAGCGGGCGATGGAGAGAGCTATGCACGGAGTTTCTCTACGTGATCAAATCAGAAATGAGGAGATCCGTAGGAGAACTAGAGTAACATAGCTCAACGGGTTGCGAAGCTGAAGTGGCAATGGCCAGGGCACATAGTTCGTAAAACCGATAGACGTTGGGGTCTCAAGGTGCTTGAATGGCGACCTCGTACCGGAAGACGCAGTGATGCAAGACCCCCCAATAGGTGGACGGATGAGATCAGACGAGTCGCAGGGAGCCGCTGGATTCAGGCGGTGCAAGACCGTGGCGTGTGGAAGTCCCTACAAGAGACCTATGTCCAGCAGTGGACGTCTATCGGTTGATGATGATGATGATGATGACCTAAAGGCTATATCCACTATAATAATTATTCTTGAAATTTTTTACCCCCTTTCCTATAGGGAAGGGGATAATTAATATAGGGAGTTGAAATTTGTGTAGTCCACGCGGACCAAGTCGCGGGCATAAGCTAGTTATGAAATAATCACCATCATTTCGTGTATCTACCCCTTCCAGGTTAGCCCGCTATCATCTTAGACTGCATCATCACTTACCACCAGGTGAGATTGCAGTCAAGGGCTAACTTTGTATCTGAATAAAAAAAATAAAAAAAAAATCTCTACCACATCTATCTTTTCGGAGTTATGTGCGTTTTCAGCAGTAAAATATCACTTGCTTTAACGGTGAAGGAAAACATCGTGAGGAGATCTACATGCCTGAGAGTTCTTCATTATGTTCTCAAAGATGTGGTCTTGGCCAGCGTGGTGGACTATGGCCAAAACCCTAATCACTCTGAGAGGAGACCCGTGCTCTGTAGTGAGCCGTTGATGGGTTGATCATGATGATAATCCATACTCCCATACTAATATTATAAATGCTAATGTGTGTCTGTCTGTCTGCTAGCCTTTCACGGCTCATCCGTTCAACCGATTTTGACAAAATTTGGTATATAGATAGCTTGCATCCCGGGGAAGGATATAGGCCGGGGAAGGATTATACCGGAAAATCGAAGAGTTCTCTTGGGATTCAAAAAATTCTAAATCCACGCGGATGAAGTCGCGGGCATCATCTAGTGATGAATAAAATTACAATACTTAATAGAGTTCAAGTAGGTTGAATTAAGCATCATAACTATAAAACCACATTATGAGCGACATTCCGATAAATTGGCAACATTCAAGCTTCCAGGTGGTCGTAAAAGTTCGCTTTCCTCGCAAATAACCGCAACAATAAAACATTACAGCTTACCTCGTAAAAAAAACAATATTTCTCCTCCAAAAACGTCCAAATTCACTCAAAAAACCATTCAATACCCACTTATGTTCATTGAGTTCAACAATCAAAACATAAAAGGAGTAACCACACAGTCAAAATCCAAAAACACAGCGCGAAAAAAGTTTCGTCGCGATCGGGGAAAAATACGCGGAAAATTCACGAAACGAAACATCCAACCCCCACGGCGGTCCGCTGCGCACTGAAATAAAATAAACCTTTCAGTTTACACCTTCATACCGTAGTATTACCCGACCGGTTTAAATTTTAGGCTGTGGCTTCCTGAAAAGGAACTTCAAGGATTCTTTCAAACCGGGCGGTTAGTATTATGTATAGTACTAGCTTATGCTCGCAACTTCGTCCGCGTGGACTACAAAATTTCAAGCCCCTATTTCACCCCCTTAGGAGTTGAATTTTCAAAAATCCTTTCTTAGCGGATGCCTACGTCATAATAGCTATCAGCATGCCGTATTTCAGCCCGATCCGTCCAGTAGTTTGAGCTGTGCGTTGATAGATCAGTCAGTCAGTCAGTCAGTCAGTCAGTCAGTCAGTCAGTCAGTCAGTCAGTCACCTTTTCCTTTTATATATATAGACTAGCGATCCGCCCCGGCTTCGCATGGGTGCAATGTACCTACTTTTAAAAAAGTAAGGCTTTGTTTCAGATCACATTTGAAAACCATAAAATAGATTACTGTGAGCCAACCTTAAAAGATACACGTATGCCATCTCGGACTTTCTTGTAAAACTTTTTAAGAGAAACAATTTTACCATACAATTATTTTCGTATAACTTTGACCGTTTAGGCAGCGCACGCCTCGGAAACTCTCAAATGAGAGGATTTTTTCCGACCTAATTAACATTATTTCAATTTCCTTAAGGATCTCTAACTTTTTGACAATTAAACTATACCTATAAACCTTCCTCTTGAATCACTCTATCTATTGGTGAAAACCGCATTAAAATCCGTTGCGTAGTTAAGAAGATCTACGCGTTCATACATACAGACAGACAGTTCTATGTAGAGTTGCTATGAACGCTCGTTAGTACGTTATGTAAACCGGCTTTATATTTTTTCTAACGCCTATAAAGATCTACAATCACTTATACGTACAAGGTACGCTTTCAAAGGAGTAATGAGCCGGAAAGTCTAGAAAAAATCTTGCTCAGCCGCGCTTTTCAGGATATTCTATGTGTACGTACAGTCGGCAACAAATAGTGCGGTTTCAAGATCCAAATTTATTTGTTTCATGTGGGACACAGATATGTACAGATATTTATATATTTATTCAACTCCTTAAATCTAGCATTACAGGAAATAGTTCTAATGCACTAGATTAAGCCTTAAATATTATCTAAATCTAATTAATATATTAAATTAAAAATTAAAAAAAATATATATTAAACTCCCACTATCGTAGCAGATAGTCCAAAATGCAACTCTTGTGAATTCACTCAGAGCACAACAAAACAGGTCAGTTTTCCCCGTTATGACGTTGAAGCGCGCGCGTACGCGGCGCCTTGCTGAGCAGGCTGGTGCGCCCCAGCACACCCACAGCAGCGGCGGCCTGCGTCTCCGACACACGTATCCATCCGGGACTAGAAACCTGACTTGCCCTAAAACATCCGGGCTATGCAGCGCCCCTCTTACTACTTAAAACTATATAACTTTAAACTATATTTATGTGCAACTAGCGTGCCCCCCTCAGACCCTCTCGCTCAAGCAGAGGTATCCTTGTCAAATTCCTTCTATTTTACATTCGCTTCGGCTATTGTAGCCTAGTATACTGCAACCCACCATTGCACAATAACATCAAAAACAATAAAACAAATCAATTATTTCTTTAAAATACTTGAGTCAACATAACCTCACTTCATGTTGTTTGTCAAGATCTCACGTACAATTACACCTTGACAAACAAAAAAAAGTGGGCACAGTGATAAGGCCAGATAATAATCATTTTGTCACGTTCTAATAAGACTACACAAATTTGTAAACCCCTATTTCTCCCCCTTAGGGATTGAATTTTCAAAAATCCTTTCTTAGTGGATGCCTACGTCATAATAGCTATCTGCATGCCATATTTCAAACCGATCCGTCCTGTATATTACTACTATTTATCCTGTATACGGCATTCCGAACCAGTGGTAAATTAAAACTACCTGACTATTCATAAGGACTTGTAAAAAGTTTACATGAATAAAAAACATTCTATTATATTCTATTCTGTAGATTGAGCTGTGCGTTGATAGATCAGTCAGTCAGTCACCTTTCCCTTTTATATATTTAGATTTATAAAATACTAGATGATGCCCGCGACTTCGTCCGCGTGAATTACGGTTTTTAAAAATCCCGTGGGAACTCTTTGATATTCCGGGACAAAAAGTAGCCTATGTCCTTCCCCGGGATACAAGCTATCTCTGTACCAAACTTCGTCAAAATCGGTTGAACGGATGGGCCGTGAAAGGCTAGCAGACAGACAGACGGACAGATAGACAGACAGACAGACACACTTTCGCATTTATAATATTAGTATGGATGGATTTTCCTACTAATATTAGCATGACCTTGAAGTTTTTACTCATCCATCGACAAACGCATCTGAAGAAGTTTTCACTTCAATCTGGTACCTGTGGCTTTTTTGGTTTAGCTAAAAAATTCCGATTTATTTAACGCTGAGTGTACATTACGGTAACTTTCGCACTTTAAAGCGTGCACGCTCACGCTTTTCCCTGAAAGAAAGAGCATTAGCAATGCTATTTAGGCATCGCTAATTATATTGCCCTTTGCGTGAACGTGCGTCGAGGAGAGAAGGGCTTTCCCCTTTTCAAATTTACTTTTTGATGTAAAACTTTCTGAGGTGAGACTTATGGTGCATACACACATGCTACCGTGCGTGCCTCCGGCATGTGTGGATCCCCCTTAAAATAGCCGCTAAATGCCATTTTTTCGAGGTTTTTGAACAAGTTAAAAGCTCTATTTTTCACCAACCACATGACACGGTAAAAACCTTTTCTCTATTTACAAAAATAAAATCCCGTGCCTACGTTTACCTAGTTAGTCGTAGTACGTAATACGTACTAAGTTAGTCGTAGTCTTTAGTGTGCAGAGTACCTACCTACTGGGCAGCTCCAACAGCATTCTGAAGATGATTGCTGCCAGACTCGAAGTCAAAGTCGAAGTCAAATGATTTATTCAAAATAGGTAATAAATTACTCTTTTTGATAGTCAGATGTTGGATTTGTAAGATATAGTGGTGATAATTATTACCAGAGGCGTCTTTACCTATGGTGCAGGGTGTGCGGCGCACACGGGCGCCGGGTCTAAGGGGGCGCCGAGCGCCCTCTAATGCGACACCTCCAAAGATGCGTCGACGCCGGCGCTCTCAAAGACCCTGCGCTCGTGTTATGGCCGACGCCGCCGTCATCATTTAAAATCATCATTAAAAATTGCACCATTTTCCGTTTGAAAATATTCCATTTTGACCCTGCTCCTACTAGACTAGAGGGCGCCAGGGTACTGGTTGCACACGGGCGCCACAAGGGCTTGCCTCTGGAGATGCCTCTGATTATTACGCAAACTTAAAACTAAAGCTACGATTGTCCTATCTCCGGCCGGCATTGCTGCGATAGACATGTCTATTTCTGTATCAATATGCACAATTGCACACTGTCCTTACAGGAATTCTGTTGCAGTACCAGTGCTGGAAAGAAGGTACTAAAGTCTAGATAATTAAACTTGGAAAAGTATTTTATATTTTGACATGACTAGCTTATGCTCGCGACTTCGTCCGCGTGGACTACAAAATTTCAAACCCCTATTTAACCCCCTTAGGAGTTGAATTTTCAAAAATCCTTTCTTAGCGGATGCCTACGTCACAATAGCTATCTGCCTGCCAAATTTCAGCCCGATCCGTCCAATAGTTTGAGCTTTGCGTTGATAGATCAGTCAGTCAGTCAGTCAGTCAGTCAGTCAGTCATCTTCTCCTTTTATATATATAGATTAATATGGGTAAAAAAATTCAATTTGAATTTAGTTGACGCTTATTCCGTATAGAGAGAGCATTAACGATACTAGGCATTGCTAATTATATTGCCCTTTGCGTGAACGTGCATCGAGAAGAGAAGGGAATTCCCCTTTTCAAATTTATTTTTAAAGCGAAGATTCCAGACTAACTTGCAAAAAGTGAAACGATCAAACTCGGTGATAAAACGCATTTTATTGGCTGGGCAGTGCATATTGTTGCACATATGAGTAAGTGAGACACAGTACACTAAAAGTCTTTATATATGTGAAATTCATGTTCCGTCCCGTTCTAGCAACATTTAAAAAAAAAGGTGCAGATACCTACTCCAAATTAAATTTATTATTTAAACTTTTGGAGTAGGTATCTGACGCCAACAGAATTGGCGCTATAGCTCCCGAATTTTAAGCGAGCAAAGCCACAAACAAAACTATTCGTGAAATAAACATGTTTTTAAATCGGTTGAAAGAAATTAGATCTGACTACATACGAAAGTCATAAAGTCGAAAATATCTGAAACACATTGCTAACAACGCAAGTAAGTTTATTTTTCTTATAACCCAACCGCTGCCCTAACCGGGAATTGAACCGATATAAGTAAACGGTGGTTCAAATCAATCGTTTATTTATTTTTACCACCTGGGGGGTAAACATGCAAGGCATTTATCAATCAGAATCACTTTTAATATTAGAAACGATTACCACGTTAATTTTTAGGGTTCCGTCTGTCTATCAGCGGGCTGCCTGATTGACTGACTGACTAATCTATCAACACACAGCTCTCCGTTCCTCCGTTTCTCCGTTCTTTTGTATGGTGTAGAAACCTGGACACTTATGGACAACTTGTGTAAAAATTTAGAAGCTTTTGAAAAGTGGGCATACAGAATAATGTTGCGAATCTCTTGGGCACAGCGTGTCAAAAATGCAACTGTACTACAAAGGCTAAGCAAAGAACTTGACATCCTGAAAACCATAAAAGTGCGGAAGTTGGAGTACTTCGGCCACATTATGTTCTCATAATAATATGAATAACTAGACGATGCTCGCTATTTCGTCCGCGTAGATTTAGGTTCTCAAGAATCCCGTGGGAACTCTTTAATTTTCCGGGATCAAAAGTAGCCTATGTCCTTTCCAGGAATGCAAGCTATCACTATACCAAATTTCATCAAAATCGGTAAAACGGATGGGCTGTGAAAAGCTAGCGTACAGACAGACAGATAGACGGACAGACAGACAGACAGACACAGTTTTTCATTTATAATATTAGTATGGATGAGCTGAAGGAGGCCGTATTTGCTATTTCTATAGCAAACACGACCTCCTTCAGCTCATTATATAGGGGAAAATAGCCGGCAGAAGACCACCCGGCCGTAGAAGAACATCGTGGCTGAAGAATTGACGCCAATGGTACGGGAAGAGTACCCGATCTCTTTTCCGCGCAGCAGTGTCCAAGGTGCAGATAGCCCTAATGATTGCCAACCTCCGATAGGAGACGGCATTTCAAGAAGAAGAATCCGCTGAGGGTTTTTGAAAATTCAATCCCTAAGGGGTAAATCAGGGGTTGGAAGGTGAAGTCGTGGGTATAAGACAAGACTCCTGTTCAGAAAGCAAATTTTACTGAGATCAGATTCTACTTGAATAGAAAAACCTGGAAACCATAAGGAGGAATTTAATCCTGGAAAACAAAGGGTTCCTACGAGATTTTTACAACCTAAATCCACGTGTACAAATGGCGGGAAAAAACTAGTATTATGTTTTAAGCTCGTTTACAAAATAACCTTTTTAAATGGCGGAAATTTATAATTTTCATGCGAAAAACCTCAACTAATACCCCGATGTTCGTGAGATTTATGCGAACATGCTCTCATTTCGCAAACACACATTGATACCCGCCTTAATTTATGCTCCCGTTTTAACGTCGGTTAAAATATATAAAATAAAATTGTTAAAATATACAGACCGCTGCGCTGGTAATAAATTTAGGTTTTAACATAAAAACGCAAAAAAAAATGCTTTAGGGTTTTTAATTTAAATAAGTATTCGACGAGGTTTTAGATTTAATTTATTTTTTTTAGTTTTAATTTAATGTTGTTTTTTTTTAGATTTAAGTTTATTAATAGTTTAATTACTTCTTTGATAAAAAGAAATAAAATACGTGTTTTTAAAAATAAAAAAAAATAAGTATTTAAGTTTAATTTTAACTTTAACAGATATTTTTGCTGATTCTGTTGTACCTACTAGCTAAGCTATTTATATATAACATAGCTATATATAACTAGGAAGGGGTATGGCCGTATTATTAAGAGAACCAGAGTGATCGACATAGCTCAACAGGTTGCGAAGCTGAAGTGGCAATAATTGGCAGGGCACATAGTTTGAAAAACCGATAGACGTTGGGATCCCAAGGCGCTTGAATGGCGACCTTGCACCGGAAAGCGAAGCGTTAGAGGACCCCCCATTAGGTGGACAGACGACATCAAACTAATCGCACACAGCCGCTGGATGCCGGCGTCGCAAGACCGTGGTGCGTGGAATTGTAGATGTCTCTACAAGGGACCTATCATCATCAACCGATAGACGTCTATCGATTGATGATAAGGATGATGAGGATGATGATGAATAAATTTTAAACCTGTCTTTAAGTATGGTTTATTTATTTAAACATTATTACAGAGAGTAAGAATAGAGGATACTTTAAAAAAATAAAAGGGCGACCTTATCACTAAAGTGATCTCTTCCAGGCAACCCCTACTTAAGTAAGAACTTAAGTTAAGGTTTAGTTTAAAGATTGTGTACAATTTAACCACATTTTGCCATCGAGACCACTATCCCAAGCATTTCTCCTCCGTGATCCCAAGCGACATCAATTTCATCGAAGCTAATCATTTTTATCGACAGTCGATACTCGCTTAATAATAAAATAAAAATCGGCCAGGTGCGTGTCGGGCCACGCGCCGTGTATGGTTCCGTAGTTGACCGTCACAGTATTATACTAGCTGTTTTACACAATTAAAAACTTCATAGATAATTAAGTAATTTTCAAATAGGACTCCAAGATCGTTTGAAGTTGGTCGACTGTTAGCTGTTATTATTGTAAAGCCTACTTAGCTGTAACAATCTTTTTTAACTTCGTAATAATATGTATGTACTACTTTATACAAAAACAATCATTACAGCTAGCAGCGACCATTCAATTTGACTCGAACAAACAGATATTTCGCAAACAGATCCGCGAATGAAAAAAGGTTTTTAAAACATCCGCAATATTTTTGAAAGACCTCTCCAACCGTCCAACGTCAACCCACAACATGAGATATACGGAAAAAAATCGTCTCTATTTTACGTGTAGGGAAAAAAGAAAAGACGTTTATTTTCCAAACTGTGCCACACATCACATCTTATAACTAAGAGCTGGTTATTCCGGCGATACTTCCACTTGAGCATAAGCCCAACGCGCTTCAAGCAAAAGAAGCGTCGGAACAAACTGTCATGTGTGGCACAACCCGAAAAAGGGTCCCAGCTCAGCATTATGCTGTATGCCTAGACACAAGAACATACAGCGCTGATTTTCAGTCAGTAAAAAGCGGTGATTTTCAGTAGGGGAGGTACCCTAAATTTTTTTTAAATTTTATTTAACCACTTTGTCTGTATGACTATTGACTATGTATACCCATACCGAATACATCTTTCTAGTAGGTACCATTATAATCTCTGAGCTAAGCAACAGACGGAAGGACAGATGGACAATATGGTCAAACTACAAGAGTTCCTTGATTACTACGAGTTACGTACCTACGCGGCAACCAGAAGGATTTTTGAAGGAAACGAAGATAGACTTTTACTAAATTTATTCTAAAATCCTTACATTTTAACCTAACCTAACGTCCGCATCTATGTCAGATGTGGAGTTTCACATTATGACTACCTAAATCTAATCTAACCTAACTAAGAGACTGCGTCGAGGTGTGACGATAGAATCTTCACATCTCTCCCTTAGTTTAAATAAGTACCTTAACTAGCAGCTAATATTTAAATGTACCTAGATAAGTCCTAGTTAGTTGGAGTCACGTATGGCAACGCGGTAATTTCTGGACTCATCGAGTCCACCTTCGAGGTTAGTTTGCTGCACAAATGATTTGAACTAGGTCGTTGGGATATGTGACATGCGGATCCCTAAAATTGGCAATAAAAACATTATGATAGGATAGGGATGCAGTGGAAATAAAATGTTAAATGTGTCAATTAGTAGTGATTTCCCAAACAGGCGTGTACTCGCGAGGGACGCTAAATGATCGACGAGCGATCGTGATTACACGCTCCAGTTGCACGGGCCGTGGCCCGGCGCATACGCGGAAGCGGATTTGTTACATTGTGTTTTGTTTCTGTATAAAAACTAGTTTATGCCCGCGACTTCGTCCGCTTGGACTACACTAATTTACCCCCGTTTCACCCCTAACCCCTATTTTACCACCATAACGTTAATGGTAATCGGGGCGTCCCCCGCCTCATACCCTGATAGCCATTTCAACTTGTCGCGGACTTATACTGTACCAAGGACTAACTGTAGCTATTATTCTTATGTAAAGAAAGGTTGATTCAAAAATGATTTCGTATTTAAAATATAAAAACAAAAGTTTATGTTCTGTAAATTATAATAAATGTTTTAGGTAAATATAGCGGTAGGTTATAAAGCGCTGTGCGACCTGAGTTGCACTTTATTGTGTCGTGGCAAGAGTTGCTATTTATTTAAATGATTTTGCGAACCGAACCTTCTGTGCCTGTACTATCACAGTGCGACAAGGCTAATTTGGCGCGTGGCAAAAATCGGCAGCGCCCCCCTGTCAATGTCATTCAAGTGCCAAGAGAACCTTCTTCTTCTTAATTTGCTTTATGGCCTTCAGTAGTGCCACACCGAGCACAATGCACCATGAGAACCTTGTCACGCTGTATGTATTCTAAACCCTTAGCCTACCCAATATTTGACAGATCGTCGATTCAAGATCAAACCGATATTCCCTAAAGTGCCCCGTAAACGGTCAAACATGTTTGTCAAATATTACGTGTTTGTCAAATTATTCAGTCGTCTGCGGTCGTGTTTGATGCGTTTGCCAACAAACTACGTGTTTGGAAAATTGGATTGACGGCATGTTTGTCAAACATGCTTGCAGGTGCACGGCTGCGTTCGTTAAACAAACTACGTGTTTGCAAATTTGATGGACAGCGTGTTTGACAAACATATTTGACCGTTTACGGGGCACTTAACTCTAATTGACTCTGTCAAACTCACAAAAGTCTGCCCGCTCATCGCTTATGAATTGCACAGTAAAATAATGGAAAAACATTCTGTGTTTGTCTGAAGCACGCTGTATATTGACGTATATGATAATAATATGAAACCGATTATTTTAATTATATTTCGATCCCTTTTGCCGTCGCGTGTTATTGAATACAATAATTGTAATAACGTGTAACATTCATTATAATTAATATTGAATTATTAATTTAACAAAGCTTGCGCTTCGGTGGTTCGCAATCAAAATTCGAAATGGCAAATGGGCAAAAAATATCGCTGAAGTTTAGAAGTAAGTAGGTATGTATCGTCGATATAAATGACAAGATATGGTCAAGCTCACAAAATTTTCACGGTTTAGGAGCCAAATAAATCAGCGCCACCTCATAGATACTAATGAACGACCCGTTTGAAATCCAGACGTCACTGAGGTTGCACCGACACCGAGGCACCGACTCATTGGTGCTAAAGCACCAATGAGTCGGTGCCATTTTGTTTGGTTAATAACCCTGTCCATACGAAGTAATATATGAGTCAATGGTAGATATACTTAGCATTTTATGCGCTACTTGAGAGTAGTTTAAATATATAAAAGGAAAAGGTGACTGACTGACTGACTGATTGACTTACTGATCTATAAACGCATGGGCAAACGATCGGGCTGAAATTTGGCATGCAGATAGCTATTATGACGAAGGCATCTGCTAAGAAAGGATTTTTGAAAATTCAACCTCTAAGGGGGTGAAATAGGGGTTTAAAATTTGTTTAGTCCACGCGGACGAAGTCGCGACCATAAGCTAGTGATGGATAATTTTGTGGTTAAGACAAAGGCCTTCTATTGGGGAGGTCGGGGGTTCGATGCCGGGGACGCACCTCAAATTTTTCGGAGTTATGTGCGATTCAAGCAATTTAATACCACTTGCTTTAACGTTGAAGAGGAAGCATGTCTGAGAGTTCTCAATATAATGATCTTAAAAGTGTGTGAAGTCGGCGAATTCACGCTGGGCCAGCGTGGCTGACTATGATCTAGACCCTTCTCATTCTAGAGACACGTGTTTAGTAGTGGGCCGTCAATGGGTTGATCATTAACCATGATGATGATGATGATAATGTATCTAGGAATCCAGGGCCTCCTATTTCCAATAATGTTTCCAGAAATCCAATTGCAGGCTCCCTTATTTCCAGGTGTCAAAGAAATCTTCGACATTTGATATATTTATTATAAAATAAGTTGCCGAAGAAAATCGTCAATCATTCACAGTTATTTATTTTGTTTGATATATGATTTCCGAAGAGGTTTTTCCATTGGATTTTCCCTTTGTATCGCTCATAATATTGAAAAAGAAATTAAGGTGTGTTCGTCAGAAATATGTGACAAAGAGATGAGAAGGTAAACATGTCTAGTGCGAGAGCCTCTAGATAAACCGGGTTCCGTAAATCTTTTTCGTCATCCATACATTTTTTTTTTTTTTTTTTTTAATAGATATAGCGAGCAAGCGAGCAGGCGGGTCACCTGATGTTAAGTGATTACCGCCGCCCATGAACATTTGCAGCACCAGAGGAGCCGCCGATGCGTTGCCGGCCTTTTAGGAATTTGTTGGATTGAAATGTTAGGAACATGCAAATTGGTTTAATAGATGATGGGTCGTGAAAAGCTAACAGACAGATTACAATTCACTAGTTTTGAAAATGATTAAATCTAAATATATAAAAAGAAAAGGTGACTGACTGACTGACTGATCTATAAACGCACAGCTCAATCTACTGGACGGATCGGATTTAAATTTGGCATGCAGATAGCTATTATGACGTAGGCATCCACTAAGAAAGGATTTTTGAAAATTTAACCCCTGAGGGGGTGAAATAGGGGTTTGAAATGTATTTAGTCCACGCGGACAAGTAGCGAGCATAAGCTAGTAGAAAATAAAGCTGTTATGGCACTAACTACTTGGTAGGTAGGTTAAAATATCTCGATCGAAACGGGGGTCTCAAAATGGCTGTTTGGTTTTTCAGCCATTTTAAATACGGGTGGAAGTACTTAGTAGGAATTCCATTTTAGAAAATAAGTCGGACAAAAGGTGTTTGATGATGGAAAAGATGACGGTGATGATGACTATCAAGTCGTAATTAAAGAGGTTTTACTTTAAAAATGGTTTTCAAATTAACCCACGGAACCCCATCCACGTGGCACGCCTACCCCCGACTCCAAGTCAAGAGTAAATAAGAAAGTTTTCGCATATGGCGCCGAGTTTGCTTTTCGGATAGGTTCCTATATTTATTGGAGGTTTAAACTTTCTATAATATTGGCGTAACACTGTCGGTATCGGCTTAATTAAATCTTTAAAACTTGGTAGGATGTTATATGATGTATGGCTTAAAAATTAATCTCAAAGTTCGTTGATTAATCTTTGATATTATTTCATACTAACATCACATTACAATACAGTAGTCGAACGCCTACGATTTCGTGATAAATACGACCATGATGACCCTCCAATGTAAATGGCCCCTACCTATAGTCTATTTTCTAATCCCAGAGACGAAAATGAAAGCTAGAAATGTCAAACTTAAAAATAATGTTACCAGCTTAACAAAAATAGTGTAAGTTCCGGTTCAGATTAAAATCGTTAATAAAATAATATTTCGTGGACAGCGAGTAAAATAAACATACGAAATGTGCAATTACGAAATTAAAAAGTAGCACCAATCACATATTATTTAAAAGACTTAAAATAATAATAATAATTAGTATCAAAAATACAAAAATAATTCATCTTTTTCTCGTGAATTTGACCTGCAGCTTGCTCGAAGATTTTTTTCTCGTACACTACTTGTTTGTATTGCAGCTATTAATTAATAGGTATATTAAGTTTTATGCGTTGCCGCTATATTGAAGAAAATAAATAGAGGACTATTAGGTCCAAAATCCTCAAAGCCGTTTGAGAATCGTTTATCCAGTACATGTACATGGGTAATAAAAATCGCGGATTGCTGTGACCTCGCGTGTCTACTGAATTGGAATAACACCACATTGTCCGAGCAATACCGCAGAAGTAAATATATGTTACATGTATTTCGCACATGAAATAAGTGTTCTATTATGGTCTACGAAAGGCAATTCAATATCTCAGATTGGAAAAAGGAAATTGAAGGTTTGAACATAAAGGTTGGGCCTTAGTGTAAGCTTATTTCTTACTTCTTATCGCTTTTCTAATCTACATACAATCGTAACGCAGATAATTCAATTTTTTGATGTTGTTAGATGTAAAAATAAGCCAAATATCGTTTCCATTGGTTGAAAAAACATTTACTTATTTTTGACCACTGTCTGTTATGAACAACTCATGCTTGGCTAAAAATTGACTATGCCAAAATTGATTTCATACAAAAAGGCCTAAAGGTTTTTAAGACAGTTTCGCTGTATGTGCTATGGTTTACGATTTCCCCATACTGTCCCAGTTAATAAAAACCACTGTGTATGTAGTAAGTAGTACAGTCGTCGGCTGACAGCATATATGGTCGATCAGAGGTCTGCGACCTATAGCTAAATGGATATCTTATCTTGTGACAAGTGCAACCTGGTGGTAAACGAGTTACTTAGTTTTTGTCAAAACAAATTAGACGTGATGAACAATGTGAGTTTTACCGAGGAGGATATTTATAAAGCAAAACGCTTGCTTACTGTTTGAGGCGATAAATATCCGCTGTAAAAGGGCCCGCACTGATAGGCATTTGTTTGTAGTCTCGCTGGAAGGAAATGAAAAGGGAAAGGCTCGGCCAATAGTGGCGACGATCGGCATTTAGCGCATCTACATGAGATTGGAATACTTTTCGCACCCTTTACACATATTACTGAGAGTAGTATAGCAACCAACCTATCGACTTAGAACGAAAAACAGTTTGGTTTTGCTTTTAAATTAAAGCTGCATGCCTGAGCATCACTACCTATATTATTTTTCTATTATAAATGCAGAAGTGTGTTTGTATCATAATTACGCATTTGTAACAGTTAGTTGAAATTTGGCGCTTGCTAGAAATCTTTGGCTTTTGCCAAAACTTCTACTCATTTCAACACTTTCAGCCAAAGCCGAAGATTTGGCTGAAAGTGGTCTTTTTGGCGCAATGCGAAGTTTCGCACACTAATAATAATCGATACGCATTTCTTCGAGACGCACTCGCTAGGTTTAGTACATAACATAAAAATGCGCAAAACATCAACATTTTCAAAAGAAAAATTAAAAGCCGGCTGGTCAAGAGTCTTTCTATAGTTATAATGAATTTCTACTTGGGAAGATCCAAGACTAAAATGTTTAATTGTTTATTCATATATTTAATTTTTTTGTATAACTGATTTATTATTGTAATATTATTAAAAAAAAATGAATTATTGTGATTGACGTACAATGCACGTTTATGAAAAAAACTAACTATGACTATGACCAGTACAAGTTTAAACATGTCAGTATAAGAGTTCGAGTATCGAATCACTATGACGTCAGAGTAAAATGGACCTAAAAGTTATTGTAAGTCGTACCCTAGTACAGGATTCCCCGGGATCGCGGGGCAAATCCCGGGGAAATTTATTTTTCTTTCGGAATGAATACAACGATCGTTCAGAATTATTGTTATAGTTGAAAGCTTTTACTTCTTCTAAAAGCTGTATTTTCTTTATTGTCTCATTGTTTAAGCTACTATGTATATGTATTATGTACTATATAATAATAGGGTCTTGGACTGAAGTAATAAAATGACGTGATTTTTTTTTGTATAGCCATAGTTTATGGGATTAATTATTAAATTAATTATTAAAAAAAATATGATTTTCAGTCATTTTTAAAATAATTTATTATTAACGTCACGCTGTACGGAAAGCAATTAAATATGACGTCACATGGCGTTATTATCAGATGTTAGTGACAATAACCGGGACCAACGGCTTATCGAGCCCTCCGACGCACGCAGGAAACAAAAGGCCAAAGTCAGACCAAAGGTTTCAAGGTCAAAAAAGCTGTGGCAGCCTAGTCGGTAGGACGTCCACCTTCTGATCGGAGGTCGGGGGTTCGATCCCGGGCACGCACCCCTAACTTTTCGGAGCTATGTGCGTTTTTAATAATTAAATATCACTTGCTTTAACGGTGAAGGAAAACATCGTGAGGAAACCTGCATGCCTGAGAGTTCTTCATAATGTTCTCAAAGGTGTGTGAACTCTACCAATCCGCACATGGCCAGCGTGGTAGACTATGGCCAAAACCCTTCCCACTATGCAAGGAGACCCGTGATCTGTAGTGAGCCGGTCATGGGTTGATCATGATGATAAAATTCAGACCTCCAAAGTCTCACCCATCCAATTACCGACTTGGTGATCCAACCTCTACGTGATCAAAAAACGAGTTCCAAGTAGAAAATGACTTTATTTTGTCTGAAACAATTTTATCCTTCCAGAATCTTTACAAGCGAAACCGCACATTGTTTGTAGAGATTGCCATATATTGTATAGTCGATAGATTTCCGGGACGCGCCCGGATTCCCCGGGATCGCGGGTTTTATCCCGCCGATAGTCCCGGGGAATTTATTTCCTTCCGAATTATTGTTATTGCTGCATGTGTTTCTTTCAAAAGCTTTCGTTTTTATGTTCGCAATCTTTTAAAATGTGGAAGCCTGCAAGAATACGCCTTTCATAAGCGGTGTCATTTTATTCCCTTTCCCTTACTTTTAGCTACCCTTAGGTATACCTAACTAGTGGTGTTGTATAGAAGCCGGCGTTACTTTGCGGAAGTAAATGATATACAATGAACCAAAAGCTTAATTTGCTGTAATCCGCTGAAACAGCTCGTATGCCGGAGCAGCTCGTCATATTGTGTTACGATTCCGCTGTGATATAAATAACGAACTTTTTCTTACCTACCTACATTTATCTATAAATTTAATGATTGTGTTTTTACCTACTAAGTATATTTAGTTTAAAATAACCTACATTTAGTTCAATGTTGTTAGTTTATATAAGTAAGGTATTATACCATTAAATTAATGTGCTACGTGTACCTATCTACTGTCGACGGCATTGGTGTACGGCAAAACTTATGATTACACCTAAACTTATTGTAAAATGTACATATTCTTCCTAAATAAATAAATTATTTATTATTATTATTATATGATGTAACATGCAGCATGCGAATTGCACCGCCCGCCCTCCCACTGCTAAACATGCAGGAAGAAGCAGCCACCAAGCAAGCAACAATGCACAATGACCTTGTAAGGTCTACATCTCCTGAGGATGCTCCGGTGTCGGGGCGAAACGTGCGTCGAGTGTGTTTGCCATTTGTGTGGTGCAGAGTGGTGCTTCCTGCATGTTTAGCAGTGGGAGGGCGGGCTGTGCATTTCGCATGCTGCATGTTGCACCATACAGATTCGACCTGTTTCAGCGTATTATGGCAAATTGAGCTTTTGGTTCATTGTATAACTGGTGATGTTTGACACAACTTTCAAAAATAAACGATTTTCTTTCTTTCTTTTTATTCTTGTTAGGCGTAATAAATGCTGGGACATTTTGTTTTCTCGTCATCATCAACCCATCTACAGCCCACTACCAAACACGGGTCTCCTTCCAGAATGAGAAAAGTATTAAGGACATAGACCACCACGTTGGCCAAGTGTGGCTACGTGTATGAAGCCGGGCACTGGACTAATGTTCCATACATTAATATCAGAATAACTGACCGACTGACATATTATCAATTCACGCGGGCAAACTCTTTTTGGTCCTGACAGAATACCAGCGCTCAGGTTTTATTTTAAAACCTGCATCATTAATGCTGATCTGGGGCCATTTCATCCTGTGCCAAGTGGGTCCAAGAACTCATCTTAAATTAAATTAATTAGTATTTTTTATGATCTACTACCTACTAACCATTAATTTTAAGTTTGTTTGTACCTTAGGCATAAGATGAATAAACTAGTTTCCTTTGTTTCTTTCTTTCTTCTTTCAAATTCGCGGGAATACGCTATTATCTGAGACGTCCATGTAAATGTCAGCGTGAAGACCATATTGCTAGAGAGTAGAGACGCTAAATGTTTCCCGTCCTAAGCAAATAAAATAAAGCCTCCATCCCGAAGCTCCGACGTGCTTCTTTCAATGAGCTTTTTATAGAGCTTTTTGCAGATCGTTTATTATGAATAAGGAAGTAAGTACATAGGTACTTACTTCCTTATTCTTATACTTATCGTTGTATAGAAGCGGGCGTTACTTTGCGGAAATCTAAATATATAAAAGGAAAAGATGGCGGACTGACTGATCTACCCACGCACAGCTCAAACTACTGGACGGATCAGGCTGAAATTTGGCATGCAGATAGCTATTATGACGTAGTCATCCGTTAAGAAAGGATTCTTGAAAACTCATCCCCTAAGGGGTTAAATAGGGGTTTGAAATTTGAGTAGTCCACGCGGATGAAGTCGCGCGAATAAGCTAGTTAGTTCACTTAGAAAATTGAAGACAACGCGCAACTTAAATTTGGAAAATCTCAACGTAGTTTAATTAAAATTTTGTGCAGACTTTATCTCCAGGTTTATGGGGCGCTCCCGTGGGATTGATTCAAATCGGCGACGCCTGTAAAACTTGACGTTTTGTTCCTGAATACAAATGTTACTTTTAATTTTCATACGGGCCCCTAAAATGACGGTCAAAATTATCACTATGAAGCCCGCTAGAGCTTTTTGCAGATCGTTTATTATGAACTAGCTTATGCTCGCGACTTCGTCCGCGTGGACTACACAAATTTCAACCCCCTATTTCACCCCCTAAGGGGTTGAATTTTCAAAAATCCTTTCTTAGCGGATGCCTACGTCATAATAGCTATCTACATGCCAAATTTCAGCCCGATCCGTCCAGTAGTTTGAGCTGTGCGTTGATAGATCAGTCATTCAGTCAGTCAGTCAGTCAGTCAATCAGTCACCTTTTCTTTTATACATATATTTAGATTTAGATAATTAAGTAAGTACATGAGTAGGTACTTCCTTTATGAATTACTAGCTTATGCTCGCGACTTCGTCCGCGTGGACTACACAAATTTCAAACCCCTATTTCACCCCCTTAGGGGTTGAATTTTCCAAAATCCTTTCTTAGCGGACGCCTACGTCATAATAGCTATCTGCATGCCAAATTTCAGCCCGATCCGTCCAGTAGTTTGAGCTGTGCGTTGATAGATCAGTCAGTCAGTCAGTCAGTCAGTCAGTCACCTTTTCCTTTTATATATTTAGACTAGCTGATGCCTGCGACTTCGTCCGCGTGGATTAGGTTTTTTAAAATTCCCATGGAAACTCCTTTGCTTTTCCGGGATCAAAAGTTGCCTATGTCAATTTCTGGGACGCTAGCTACCTCTGTACCAAAATTGATACAAACATACGGTAAAACAGATGGACCTTTAAGAATCCCGTGGGAACTCTTTGATTTTCCGAAATAAAAAGTAGCCTGTGTCCGTCCCTGGATTATTAACTCTGTACCAAATTTTATCAAAATACTTAGGGTATTGTACTGTAGTAATAAAATGAAGTGATTTTTTGTACAGCGGTAGTTTATGGGGCTAGAATTCATTACTAAAGAGAATTCCCTACTAGTATGTGCCTTATTTGCTAAGAGATATGACCCTTAGCAATGAAAGAAAGAAAAAAAGAAAGAAAGAAAGAAAGATATTTTTTTTAAGTTACGTCCTACAGTTTAGTGGCCACATCTGGTAGTATTTCCTCGAGCACTTGTCCGCTCCGTGACATTGTTGCTGATGCAATTCTGCGCCAACCATTATGCCGGCTCCACACAGTCGTCCAATAGTCCAACACTCCAACAACCAACAAACTTCGATAGTGTGGAGGCGATCAAAACATACTCTCCACACAGACGTTCTAACCTCATTCACTATGGGGACGTTGAAGTGATAGGTGATTCTGCGCTATACCATATGAGTTAATATAATTATTTTTTACAAGTCTATATATAACCGCAAAGATGTCTGGAGGGTCTGTTTGTGAGTTGGTCCAATACGAGCTGACATCGCCAAACATATACGAACTATCTCTCCGCACGTTGAAGGTTGGACGAACAGTTGGAAGGTTGGACGAACAGTTGGAAGGTTGGACGACTGTGTGTAGCCGGTATTAGGAAGAACACCCTTCTTTACATCTAATAAACTATCTACTTACTTCCCTATATTTCAGCCAATTTCACTTGCCTTTATTTAATTGTCTGGTGGGAGGTTTCGGCCGTGGCTAGTCACCACCCTACCGGCAAAGCCGTGCCGCCAAGCGATTTAGCGTTCCGGTACGATGCCGTGTAGAAACCAAAGGGGCATGGGTTTATTAAAAACTGCCATACCCCTTCCAGGTTAGCCCGCTTCCATCTTAGACTGCATCGTCACTTAGCACCAGGTGAGATTGCAGTCAAGGGCTAACTTGTATCTGAATAAAAAAATTAAAAAAAAAAATTAAAATGTTAACTGCGCTCTAGTATTTTCTAGTAGGGGGAACCAAGGTTCGATCCCGGGCACCCACCTCTAACTTTTCGAATTAAAGTGCGTTATATGCAAATATGCTTTATTGGTGAAGGAAAACATCGTGAGGAAATCTGCATGCCTAAAAATTTCCATAAAGTTCTCAAGGGTATGTAAATTCTGCAAATCCGCACATGGCCAGCGTGATAGACTATGGCCAAGCCCTTCTCATTCTGAGAGGAGACCCTTACTCAGTAGCAAGCTGGCGATGGGTTGATCATGATGATGATGATCATCATCACGATCGCCAATACATATTTGTCTGTAGAATAATATAATATATAGGCCTCCCGTACGAAGCCATAGGGCGGGCCAACTTGTAAAATAAATATCTAACTAGACTACGTCTGCGTTGGTTTAGGTTTTTGAAAATCCCGTGGGCACTCTTTGATTTTCCGGTATAAAAAGTAGCCTATGTCCGTCCCCGGGATATAAGCTAACTCTGTACCAAATTTCATCAAAATCGGTTAAACTGTTGGGCCGTGAAAAGCTAGCAGACAGACAGACAGACAGACACACTAGCATTTATAATATTAGTATGGAAGAATGGATGGAGAGATTTTATTTTATTTATTTATTTAATTTACTGTATTGCACACAACAACACAAGTAAACATAGTAAAAACATACAAGGATCTTAATCTAATAGCCGTAGCATGCAAAGGCAGCCTTATCACTAAAGCGATCTCTTCCAGGCAACCTTTGACGAAAGGAATCACGAAAGCACGGGTTGGTGCGGCAGCCGAAAATGGCCCTAGGTACATAGGAAATCATATTTTCTAGTCTAATACGAACCATAGAATATGGGAAAAATGAATCGTGGAAATACTGACAATATGTTTTGAACAACCGGCGACTATGTAACAGGTGAGGTGCGATTGAGTTAGAGCTTCGAATCGAATCCAATATCGATACTATTGTGTATCGATGTATAGCTGATGTGGCTTAAATAAACCATGAAGCTGTGCACCTGGCGTACGCACAGCCCCAGGGGAACTATCTAAATATATAAAAGAGAAATACCACTCACACACTGACTGACTGACTAATCACGAAATCTCAGAAACTATAAAGCCTACAAACTTGAAATTTGGAAGGTAGGTTCTTTCTAAGGCGTAGGTGTCAGCTAAGAAACGGTTTTGAAAAATTCCCCCCCTAAGGGAGCGAAAGGGGGGGTCGAAAGTTGTATGAAAGTCCTATGTTTTTGAAGTTATAGACATGAAAATCGACATTTAGGTTATTAGCTTTAAATAATTAAAATCTGTATAAGTCAATTTAAGAAATTCCCCCTTTAAGGGAGGTAAATTAGGGGGGAAATGTTTTTATAGAAACGTTTCAACTATTGTTATTTTTACTTGGAAACGTAGGTTCTTTCTAGGGGGTAGGTATCAAATAAGAAAGGATCTAACTAAATTCTCCCCTAAGGGGGTGAAATGGGGGTTGAAAAGTTATATGAAAATCCTATGTTTTTGAAGTTAGAAATATGAAAATTGGCATTTAGGTATTCTAAGTTTCGTGCCTTAAGGAGAGACTGAGTGAGTAGGTAAGTGAGGCCTTGTGCAGCGGGAAAATTTCAGAGCGCATCCAGAAATTTTACGCGGACGAAGTCGCGGGCAACTGCTAGTTATCAATATAATATCAGTACGAGAGCGTTAGAACTTCGAATCGAATCCAATATCGATAGTATTGTATATCGATGTATAGCTAATGTGGCTTAAATAAACCATGAAGTACTGTGCACCTGGCGTACGCACAGCCCCAGGGGAACTATCAATATATCAATACTTATCAATCAATCAATACTTATAATAAAACTGTAACAGGTCAAATTCTGTACATTGAAGATATTTTGAAAATTTTTTTTCGAGGGCACTCTATAATCGATACTGAACCCAAAACTGTAATTTTTTCATTTTTGTCTGTCTGTCTGTCTGTCTGTCTGTCTGTCTGTCTGTCTGTATCACGGCCGCGCATCACGCTGAAACTACTGAATGGATTCCAATGAAACTTGGTACGATTTGAGGTCATACTATGAGGAAGAATATAGGATACTTTTTATCCCGAAATTCAGCATGGTTCCCGTAGTAGAGGGGACGAAAGTTAATCAATACTTATAATAAAACTGTAACAGGTCAAATTCTGTACATTGAAGATATTTTGAAAATTTTTTTTCGAGGGCACTCTATAATCGATACTGAACCCAAAACTGTAATTTTTTCATTTTTGTCTGTCTGTCTGTCTGTCTGTCTGTCTGTATCACGGCCGCGCATCACGCTGAAACTACTGAATGGATTCCAATGAAACTTGGTACGATTTGAGGTCATACTATGAGGAAGAATATAGGATACTTTTTATCCCGAAATTCAGCATGGTTCCCGTAGTAGAGGGGACGAAAGTTAAAACGTATACTGAGTTGTAATTCATTAACGCGTAGTCCGATTTCATTCATTCTTTTTTTGTTAGAAAGGGGATATTTTAAAGATTGTTCCGTAAATATTTCAAGGTCATCGGTTTTTAACCGACTGTCAAAAAGGAGGTGGTTCTTTTTTCTACATCGATTTTTTCGAGGTTTCTGGACCGATATGCAAATTTTTTATTTAAATCAACAAAAAAAGTTTACGTCGTGGTCACATTCAGCTTCTTAATCCTGATGCTGCAGGGTTACTGCCCGCCTGGGTTATCAAGATTCAGGAAGTGTTCATAGTGAATTCATATTGTAGGTACCAAGCAACGACAACAATCCCGAAAAATCAAAGAGTTCCCGCGGGATTTTAAAAAACGTAAATCCACGCGGACGAAGTCGCAGGAATCAGCTAGTTATCAATAAATATCGGTACGAGAGCGTTAGCATTTCGAATCGAATCCAATATCGATAGTATTGTATATCGATGTATAGCTAATGCTGTTACTTAAATAATAAGTGAAAAGTGATAAACTATACCCATGCAAAAAATCACGACGACCCATTGCTCCGTTGCGACGTGATTGAAGAACAAACCAACAAACAAACACACTTTCGCATTTATAATAATACTAGCTTATGCCCGCGACTTTGTCCGCGTGGACTACACAAATTTCAAACCCCTATTTCACCCCCTTAGGGGTTGAATTTTCAAAAATCCTTTCTTAGCGGATGCCTACGTCATAATAGCTATATGCATGCCAAATTTCAGCCCGATCCGTCCAGTAGTTTGAGCTGTGCGTTGATAGATCAGTCAGTCAGTCAGTCAGTCAGTCAGTCAGTCAGTCAGTCAGTCAGTCAATCAGTCAGTCAGTCAGTCAGTCACCTTTTCCTTTTATATATTTAGATGGGTAGTGATTCATCTGATTTTCCAGATATAAGTCCCGCAAATCGCTATTGCGCTAGAAACATATCTCATTAACGTTGACGTCAGCCGAAATAAAAATATACAATCAGCTCAAACTTCAGTCTAGTGCTGACGTCACTAAAATGGCGGCCACGCGCATTAGCAATTTGCGGGACTTATACATTTTTTTAATTTTTTTATTAAGATACAAGTTAGCCCTTGACTGCAATCTCACCTGATGGTAAGTGACGATGCAGTCTAAGGTGGACATACTTGGATTATTCCAGAAAGTTCCTGCGGGTGTACAATCGATCGGCTCATTACAATCCGCATGCTGTAATAGCTAACGCGATGCAACTAATCTGTTCCTTACAATACTGCAATGTACATTCTATTATTTAAGACATTAGGTTCAATTTGCTTTGTGTTCTCATGGTAATTTATTGTCGTACAATTTTGTAAAATTGGCCTTTAGTGAATACGAAATAAGAAGGCTTTTTTTGAAATAGAATTTGATTATTGCAATTGTAGGTACCTATTCCATGTATTTTCGAATGCAAAAGTTAATATTATCACAAGTTATTTATTTTATAGTAAAAACTAAACGATGCCCGCGACTTCGTCCGCGTGGATTTAGGCTTTTAAAAATCCCGCGGGAATTCTTTGATTTTCCAGGATAAAAAGTAGCTTATGTCCAGGTCTTTATCTATATCCATGCAAAAAATTACGTCAATCCTTTTCACCGTTGCGACGTGATTGAAGGACAAACCAATAAACCAACAAACAAACACACTTTCGCATTTATAATATTATGGGCACTAATTCAAAAAAAAACTTAGAAATGCTTGCAAGCTAAAGACATTTTCCCAGCGCAGTAGTAGTCTATAGTATGGTTCACTAACTCGCGCATTTTAACACCTCGATCGATGCTGACGTATCTCGCATTTTCGTTCGAAAGCATTACAAGAAACATTTCCCTAGTGCAGTATGTTTCCTGCAATAATAATACGGGCGGCGGAGTTACGGGCCATTCGTATCGAACACTTGCACTTTGCCATTATCGTTTGTTGCAATGCTGCAATGCTGCACCTAACGTCTCACCACCCCTTAACGACTCTACTAGTTAGTAGAACTACAGTTCCTATTTACATCGACACCATGGTATTATACTACACTAGCAGATGCCCGCGACTTCGTCCGCGTACTGGTTTCACATGAGATCTGAAATTTTCCCGCTGCAAAAGGCCTCACTTACCTACTCACTCAGTCTCACGTTAAGACACGGAACCCAGAATACCTAAATGCGAATTTTCATATTTCTAACTTCAAAAACGTAGGATTTTCATATAACCCTTCCACCCCCTTTTTACTCCCTTAGGGGGGGGGGATTTAGTTAGATCCTTTCTCATCTGATACCTACCCTACTAGAAATAGCCTACATTTCAAATTTCAATTAAAAATAACAATTGTTAATTTAACTTTTCTGTAAAAACATTGCCTCCCTATTTTACCACCCTTAAGGGGGGAATTTCCCAAATTGAACTATACAGATTTTTATTATTTAAAGCTAATAACCTAAATGTCGATTTTCACGTCTCTAACTCCAAAAACATAGGACTTTCATACAACCTTCGACCCCCTTAGGGGGGGATGTTCTCAAAACCGTTTCTTAGCTGACACCTACGTCCTAGAAATAACCTACCTTCCAAATTTCAAGTTTTTAGGCTTTGTAGTTTCTGAGATTTCGTGATTAGTCAGTCAGTCAGTCAGTGAGTGAGTGGTATTTCTCTTTTATATTATATTACATACATGTTACGTTTACTTATATTAAGTACATGGTATTCCATGTCCCATAGTTATATGGGCCACGGAACTAACTATGGGCCTCATAAGAAAGCTCAGAGTCACTCAGCGGGCGATGGAGATAGCTATGCTTGGAGCTTCTCTACGTGATCAAATCAGAAATGAGGAGATCCGTAGGAGAACTAGAGTAACCGGCATAGCTCAACGGGTTGCGAAGCTGTAGTGGCAATGGGCAGGGCACATAGTTCGTACAATCGATAGCCGTTGGGGTCGCAAGGTGCTGGAATGGCGACCTCGCACCGGAAGACGCAGTGTTGGAAGACTCCTCACTAGGTGGACGGACGACCTCAGACGAATCGCAGGGAGCCGCTGGATTCAGGAGGCGCAAGACCGTGGCATGTGGAAGTCCCTATAAGAGACCTATGTCCAGCAGTAGACGTCTATCGGTTGATGGTGATAATGAGGAGAAATAGACTCAAATTGAAAAATCAGTGATGATAAATAGGCAATGAAAGATGCAGAAAGAGAATTACCCAAATTGTAAAACGATTCGAACCCATCCAATCACCGACTTCGGTCAAAGTTGCTACCAACATAATCGATTTATCGTTGCACTACAAGGCCTTACAATCCTCATTTTACTTATAATAAGAAAGATTGTATTATTATGAGACGAAGGAAAAATCTAATACTTCAAAGAAAAATATTCTTTGACGTCAAAACGGTGTGAATAATAAAACGTGCACAGGTGGCCTGCGAGCAATCGATGTATAATTACAGATGCGCCTTTCTTTGTACATCGGCCATTGTTGGCGCGAATAAAGAATTCAGCGGAAAATCTAGTATTTTCTGCTTGATATTTGTAATATTATTATAATTATTATTTCCGTATGAAAATATTTGCATTCCATGATAATAAAGCTAGCAGAAAAAAGGGGGAAAAAACTTTAATTCTTAGATTGCTCCAGAATATAGGTAGGATAGGATATTTATAATAGTTATGTATATGTATGATAGTTATGTATGTATTACTGAAATAGTTAATTATATAATATTATACTACTTAATTTTTCTGTATTGCGTGTAAGTACTATCCAACACACCTAGTTTCTCCTTTCACCAAAGGTTGCCTGGTAGAGATTGCTGTGAGCAATAAGGCCGCCTTTGCATACAATTATTTTTTAGTTTTAGTTTTTTTGTAATAGTTATGTAATATTTTTTGTGTGCAATAAAGTATTTCTATCTATCTATCTATCTATAGGTAGGTACATATAATAGGTACAATGCACTTATAAAAAAGAAGGCAAAAATCCAGCAAACATAATCTATATCCATACTTCCATACTTCCATACTAATATTTTGAATGCGAAAGTGTGTCTGTCTGTCTGCTAGCTTTTCACGACCCATCAGTTGAACCGATTTTGACGAAATTTGGTACAGAGATGGCTTGGATCCCGCGAAAGGACATAAGCTACTTTTATCCCGGAATTGAAAGAGTTCCCACGGGATTTTTAACAACCTTAAACCACACGGAGCGCGGGCATCATCTAGTTCGTAATACTAAAAAAAAAAATAAAAAAAAAAAAAAAAAATATCTTTATTTAACAAAAACACGTTATTTTGGCGCTACGCTCCACACTAGGTTAAACCTGTGACGTGGAGATCATATATGATTTCCTAGTGGGTTTTACTGAGGACTAGGAAAGTTTAGCGGTTAGAATATTTTATATAATATTACTAATTACAGTTACAAAGATACAAACAAATATAATATGATGATGAATGAAAGGAGTGATGAATAAATAAACAAATATTTATTTATAATATTTATATGTATAATAAACAAATAAACATTTATAATATTATATTTATTGCACATTAGGTATTTAGGTAGGTTACAAAGCATAAGTAGTATAGTTTTAAATAACATATTATATTATAGGTTTTTTTGCCGAAATTTTTTCTTCTGTGTCCTTGTATGTCAAAGATTTCAACCATTTTGTGATAATGTCAGTTGTCTGTTTTATCGTAAGGTTTTTAAGATGACAAGACTTCGCAACAGAGTTGTAAATTTTAGCTTCAACATATGGTGAAAATCGTCTGGCATATACTACCTAAAATGTTCCTAAATTTAATTTAAAACTATAACTGTACCATGTTTTTGAACAAACATAAATTCTTGAATACTTGAATTGAAGCGCTAAGTGCAGTGAGAGCTCATTAGAGTAGTGTTGGTGCAGTAAACAGATTGTGCGCAGTTAATCTCAGCCAGGGCGGGAGATTAGCTGCACTCTGTATCTGCTCTACACGGCGGTTATGGATTGCTGGAGGCACTAATTTGCTGACAATTTTGAAGCCTCAATAGCTCAACCGGTAAAGGAGTGGACTGAAAACCGAAAGGTCGACGGTTCAAACCCCGCCCGTTGCACTATTGTCGTACCTATACTCCTAGCACAAGCCTGACGCTTAGTTGGAGAGGAAAGGGGAATATTAGTCATTTAACATGGCTAATATTCTTTAAAAAAAAAACAATTTGCTGACACACCAGTTGCATAACCTCTGAACCGCTCTATGTTCACCATAAATATCCACGCGGACGAAGTCACGGGCAATCATATAGTAAATAAATATCATTTTAGATTCAACCATTATTATGATAGCTGTGCTATTGTTTAAAATTCAATTCGCTAACTCAGTGTCTAACATTGAATGATAGATTATTTTTTTATCCGTTGAAGGTTTTCTACGAAAAAATATTTTGCTATCACCCAGTGAAGCAGCAATGTAGAACCAACCAACCTCGGTGGCTATCATTTAGTGTTAGACACTGAGTTAAAGAACCACCTAGCGTAGTTTAAAAGGTCTACGCGTTCATACATACAGCGGGAAGAGACTTTATTTTATACTATGTAAAGATAGCTTAAGCTCGCGACTACGTCCGCGTGGACTACACAAATTTCAAACATCTATTTCACCTCCTTAAGGGTTGAATTTTCACAAATCCTTTCTTAGCGGATGCCTACATCATAACAGCTATCTGCATGCCAAATTTCAGCCCGATCCGTCCAGTAGTTTGAGCTGTGCGTTGATAGATGAGTCAGTCACCTTTTCCTTTTATATTATTTAGATTTTGTTAGAGCCCACCTAGTCAAAGCCGGCGCGAGTCAGCTAGTATTTAGTAGGTATAGAGAAACATCGTATTAGCCAGTTAGAAGCTTCGCTTCGCGCAGCTCGTTCCAGCGGACGATGTGAGGCGTTCGCCGTTAACTGCTAATTGGAGTTCCACTTGTAACTGTTATTACAGCGTTGCCTTTATGTTCTCTCCACGAGCTTTGGGGTTGCGCGGACCGATTCGCACTACGTTACTTTGAAGTCGGGCTAAAATGTGTGGTTTGCTTTTCTGACCTTCATCAATCTATCTTTATATAATACTAGCTTATGCCCGCGACTTCGTCCGCGTTGACTACAAAATTTCAAAACCCTATTTCACCCCCTTAGGGGTTGAATTTTTAAAAATCCTTTCTTAGCGAATGCCTACGTCATAATAGCTATCTGCATGCCAAATTTCAGCCCGATCCGTCCAGTAGTTTGAGCTGTGCTTTGATAGATCAGTCAGTCAGTCAGTCAGTCAGTCAGTCACCTTTTCCTTTTATATATATATAAGACTAGCGACCCGCCCCGGCTTCGCACGGGTAGCTTATCACAATTTTCGTAGGGATCTCTAATTTTTTTGAAATAAAATAAAGCCTACTAGATGAGCCCCTTCATCCACGTGGATTTAGGTTTTTAACAATCTCGTGGGAACTCTTTGATTTTCTGGGATTTTAGTAGCCTATGTCACTCTGTTATCCAGGTCTTTATCTATACCCATGCAAAAAATCACGTTATCCGTTGCACCGTTGCGACGTGATTGAAGGACAAACCAACAAACAAACACACTTTCGGATTCATAGTAAGTGTAACTATCTTAAGCTCGCAACTTCGACCGCGTGGACTACACAAATTACAAACCCCTATTTCACTTCCTTAAGGGTTGAAATTTCAAAAATTCTTTCTTAGCGGATGTCTACGAGTACGTCATAATAGCAATCTGCATACCATATTTCAGCCCGATCCGTCCAGTAGTTTGAGCTGTGCATTGATAGATTAGTCAGTTATTCAGTCACCTTTTCCTTTTAAATATTTAGATACGGAACTCTTGAAAGAATTTTCTTAGTAATCCAACATTTCTTGTCAGACACGTTTGATGTAGAGACGTTAATCTGATTTTATTTATTCCCCGAATTAGTACTCGAGGGCACTACTGCCCTAAATAAAATGGTTCTTCGTGAGAAAAGCGCCTAAGCACTTCATCTTATGTTGATTGCATATTACTGAGATTGCAGTCAAGGGCATCTTGTCGATCGAATAAAAATCTTTCATCACAATTCAACCCTAGCCAAGCGTTGTGGGCACGATGGGCATGCCCACAACTATAATAGACTTGTGACGTCACACTTTCACGGTCTACTCAGGTCGATAGGTTGATGATATTGGTTATATCCAATATACAACGTTACTTTTAGTATACGCAAGAACCGAATCACGTGTTATATATTTTTACATAAAGAACAAATATACCATATTTCAAAAATATTTAATGAAAACTTACGAAGTTATAAGCTTTTTGTGTTGAGTCGTTGTCCCGCAAAAACATGGTCACCCCAAGCAAGCGGCTGTGAGGTGTTCAAACTTGCACGATTTTAAAGTATTTATTGGTCAAAACTCAAAATATAACCCGTATTAAAAATGATTGCAATCGATTCTGTTTCTGACTCTGAACAAACTACTTTCTGGTTTAGCGTATACTAAAACTAACGTTGTATATAAGTTGTATTACTTGTATTTATTTGTTTGGTGCCGGAACATGAACAGTGAGGCATTAGGCCGGGGCCACACCTGCGCCACAACAATGCATGTCACACGTAATAGCTTCACGTCGTGTGCACTGGTGTTTATAACTCGGCGAGTTGATTAAAATAGGAAAATGCCCCCAAAGCTTACCTATTTTCCCCTAGCTTTATTTGATTAAATTGAAGCCTTTGTAGCTTCACGGGAAAAGGCTGAAAAAGGCTGGATTGTAATTTGAACCCTCGTATAAAGGTCAAATTGTAATTATTGAATCGAAGATTAGGTATGTTTATTATAAAAAAATCGTGGATTTGACTCGCTCCAGCAATGCGCGGGACTCATCAATGGCGGGACTGCAAATTGCAAATCCAAAAAATATATTTATATAACAAGAAAAGAGCAATCGCCGAGTTTCTTGCTGGTTCCTCTCGGTAGGAACCAGGAATAGATTTCGACGAAAGCACTTGTAAAAGCTTTTTTGAATAAAAACATCTTTCTATTCTATTATATTTCTTTAATTTCATGCATTTCACAAAACTTGTTTAATGACATGAAGTCAGGAAATAATCGGTCCATTCTGGGCCATATTTTACTTAGGGCCGTCACGACTCGGAAATATTAGGGACGTTTGCAACGAGATGGGTCTTCCTGATAAGCCTGTACGTTCCCGGGCCCATTACAGGCATAAGGGGCTGGGGAGGTTAATGACACATTGTACCTATCTACACATATTAAGTGTATGTATCTAAACATTATAAAAGGAAAAGCTGGCTGACTGATTGGAATTTAGCATGCAGATAGCTATTATGACGTAGACATCCGCTAAGAAAAGAATCTTAAAAATTTAACCCCACGATTTAGGTTAAGGGGATGAAATAGGAGTTTGAAATTTTTGTAGTCCATGCGGACGAAGTCGCGCGAATAAGCTAGTCTAGATATATAAAAAGAAAATCTGACTGACTGACTGATCTATCAACGCACAGCTCAAACCACTTGACGGTTTGGGCTGAAATTTGGCTTGCAGATAGCTATTATAAAGTAGACATCCGCTAAGAAAAGATTTTTGAAAATTCAACCCAAGCGTTTTCTAAGATGAGTAGTCAGGTTTCAGTTTTGAACTTTATCGTGTTAATAAAATACGGAAAATCGAGAAAATCTAGATTAATTCACGTTCAAGTTTAAACATGTAACTAAGCATCCGCTAACAGACGGGTGCAGATTAGCTAATCTGTAGTCTGAGACGTGACCTGTAGAGACGACATTATAAATGATGCTAGCAACTACCTGATCATTGCAGCGTACAAGATACAGTGGAAACTAAGCTTTGGAAATGAATTAATGAAATGAAATGAATGAACGAATGAAGCTTTCGATTGTCTCTGACTGTGGCTAGCCAACTTACTAGCTAAAGGAACCCACAGATTTGGTCGATTTTTGACCATCGACACAATATACGATCAATTGATGTCGTCAAATTCTGACACCATTAGTCACCATCTTTATGACGTCATAAATACTTCCCCCACCGCTTTAAATAGTGACGAAATACAGACGCTGATTCTAACGATATCACTCGTCCTTATAAACCTTTTCAGTTCTACGAAAATCGTATTTATGCGAATTTTTTCAACTTGGCCTGTCTACTATATTATAATACGGAAATCCAGATTAATTCACGCTCAAGTTTAAACATGTAATTAAGCATCCGCTAACAGCGCCCGCTGCCGGTGCCGGGTGCAGATTAGCTAATCTGTAGTCTGAGACGTGACCTGTAGAGACGACATTATAAATGATCCTAGCAACTACCTGATCGTTGCAGTATACAAGATAAAGTATCTTTTGTTTCTCTCTAGGCTAGTTAAAATACCGACTTACTGACTAAGGGTACAGTTAAAACCTACAGATTTGCTCGATTTTTAACCGACTTCAAAAAAAGGAGGAGGTTCTCAATTCGTCGGAATCTTTTTTTTAACATCATCAGGAAAACATTGTGAGGTAACCTGCATTCCTGCAACCTTTACGGAGAACTCTCAAGTTCTCCATAATATTTTCAATAGTGTGTGAAGTCTTCCAATCCACACATCGCTATCGTTGAGGACAGTGATCAAACTCCTCATTCTGAGCGAAGACCAGTGCTCAATAGTGGGCCGGCGATGGGTTGATAAATGAATGAACAGACGCCTGCTGCTGGAGTCGGGTGCAAATTAGCTAATCTGTAGTCTGAGACGCAATCTGTATAAATGATCCTAGTTACCTGATCGTTGCAGTGTACAAGATAAGGTGGAAAATAAGATTAGTTTTCTCTGGGCAAGGCTAGTTAAAAATAAAAAATAAAAAAAATAACGTAACGTAAAAATAAAAAAATAAAAAATAAATAGGCGCGAGAGAAGTTAAATTTTTCACATACATAAAATTGCAAAAAGACGAGGTATTTTATAATCTAGCGAGTGTTTGAGAAAGTATTTGCCTGTGACAAACGTATCTTATTTATTACATTTTGTTAAAGCCAATCAACTTGGGATATTTTGCTAAAGCCTACGTAATCGCCAAAGGGGCATCAGGCGTCCCTTTGCGCCGCTGACGCCTATAAATGGCCACAAATCGCCACAAATCGCCACATCGTCCTATCCGCCGACCCATCTCGGCCCGAGCCTAATATTTCCGACAGATGGCGTTCCACACTGAAATATGGGACGAAACGAGCAAATTATTTCCTGGCTTCATATATTTACTTACTTTTTAGAGTTCCGTACGCCAAGGGTGCCAACGTGACCCTATTAGGTACTAAACCTCCGCTGTCCGTCCGTCCGTCTGTCTGTCTGGCAGCTTTAAACAGACTCGTGAACCGTAACCTGGTATTAAACCCACACTCCTTTGGTTTCTACACGGCATCGTACCGGCGGGGTGATTACGTATCTCGTGACAGGCTTGCGACATGCTTGCGACAGGCTTGCGACAGGCTTGCGACAGACGTTAATCTCGCGATCATTGCTGTCAAACGTCCGGCTAGAGAGAGACAGCAATAGCCACAACGCAAAATGAGAAAAAGAAGAGAAACAGCTTATGAACTGTCGCATTGCTAATGCTGTCGCGTTGCTGTCGCTACTGCAAAGTTTTACGTAATCAGCCCGCGGAACGCCAAATCGCTTGGCGACACGGCTTCGCCGGTAGGGTAGTAACTAGCCACGGCTGAAGCCTTCCACCAGACCAAACCAGAAATTTACAAAAAAATCCAAATCCCTGCCAGGAATCGAACTCGTGACCTCCCATTAATAAGACCACAGTGCTTACCACTGCGCCAGGGAGGTCGTAGCAATTAGCATGCAATTGTGCATATATCACAAACAGGCTCTACTCACGTCTTTAGTCGACTACGAAACGCGCACGCGAACTGAGTCCCTGTGAAAAAGGACCCCGGATGGGTTCGAAACTAGTCGGGCTAACGTCGACTAAACACGTGAGTAAAACCGGGGTGTGATATACTTATGTATAATGGAAATCACTCACGATAGTTTAAACGCTAAAATATAATATTGTGATTTTTTGCCAAACACGATTAAACATGCAATCAATTATGCAGAAATGGGAAATATGCATAAAATAAAACTGTGGACAATAATTAAGGCTTTTAAGTTGACATTAATCAATCGGCCATTGTTACGTAATTCGTTAATTGCGTAACGCACTCGCTAGCCAAATTGCTTTGATAGCGACATTTTGCGCAAACAATTATTTTGCGTGACGTATTTACTTTTAATTGACTTTTATATTTTCATATTATTATCTTATTGTAAAGCTTGTTTAAATTATCAAACGTACTGTTATAAATTTATAATTAATATCTATTTAAGTAATCTGTAAAAAATTGTAATCCTATTTGGCCTTATTTTCAGTCTGTTATTATGTAAAATTATATTGTATATATCGCTGTTGATTGCAAAAAACGAATAAAATAAAAATAAAAATAAAAATAAAGTATGAAATTGTCCACCTACACGTAGGTCGATTTCGTAAAACCTGCAATCTGCGTCAATCATTATTACAATCTCAGTTGTTGTGATTGCTAAATTTGTGCAATTCTTGTTGCTACAATGCATTGTAGCCAATAGTGTGCGAGCGTCAACCAAACAGAGGTGATTGCGATCATGATATTGTAGCTGTCATCCTTCCGCAGTCGAACAGTGGCTCTACCGCGGTTGTTTGACAGCTACAATGTCACGATCGCAATCATCTCTGATTGGTTAATGCTCGCTCACTATTGGCCACAATGCATTGTTGCAACAAGAATCGTACAAATTCAGCCAATCAGAACAATTGAGTTTGTAATAATGATTGATGCAGGTTTTAGACAATCGCCCTACAGGGTGGACTAGGTGTCAAAATGGTGTCAAACGAGTCGCAAGGAGCCACTGGGTTCAGGGGGTGCAAGACCCACGGCGTGTGGAAGTACCTACAGCTACAGTATGCGGCAGAAAGTAATGTACATCGATATTTAGAAGGAGATAACAGATTTGTAGAGCATTATCTCTGCCGTTAAGACCGATCCCAATAAAACGTCATATAGGTATGAGTGACAGAGACAACGCTCTACAAAGCCGAAATGTCATTCTCTAAAGGCCGATGTATGTATATTACTTTCTGCTGTGGACGTCCATCGGTTGATAGATGATTTTATTTTTACCAACAAAAACGATGATATTTCGACTTTGTAGAGCGTTGTCTCTGTCACTCATACCTATATGACGTTTTGTTGGGATCGGTCTCAACGGCAGAGACAAATACTTGACAAAAATTAAAAAATAAACGAATTATATTTTATTTTATTGAACTCCAATGTAAATTTTAAAAAAAGTGTTATTTCTTGTAGCATGGTACGGAACCCTTCGTGTGCGAGTCCGACTCGCACTTGACTGATTTTTTTATTATTATTATAGCTCCACACCTTAGGTTCTTCAAAATTTTCTTGTAGCTCTATAACAAGTTTTATTGACTCAACAACTTAGCTAACTTAGCTCACTAAGTGCGGAAGCCATTATATTTTTTATGTTCTTTTCCGCAACTTCGCGAAGTTCTCTTTCACCTGAAGTGTACCGGAGTGGAGGGTAGCGGAGTGGAGCGCTAAGTGGGGAAAGCAATTTAAAGAATAAGCATTATAATCAAGTTCCTCCATCAATCACGCCGCCATCTGTCGGACGGCGAGGGAACTTTATTGTGCAGTATTTATAGTCACAACCCAGTTCGGTAGTGTCCTACTGAACCTTCGGCTTCGACTATTTCAGCAAAAAACCGGCTAAGTGCGAATCAGACTCGCGCACTGAGGGTTCCGTAGTACGATCGTATTTTATCGACATTTTGCACGGTAAATCAAAAACTACTTACTAGATCTCGTTCAAACCAATTTTCGGTGGAAGTTTGCATGGTAATGTACATCATATAGTTTTTTAGTTTTATCATTCTCTTATTTTAGAAGTTACGAGAAGGGGGGAGGGGGGGCGGGGAACACACATTTTACCACTTTGGAAGTGTCTCTCGCGCAAACTATTTAGTTTAGAAAAAAATTATATTATTATTATTATCATTTTTGAAGACCAATCCATAAATACCCCACACATATGGGTTTGATGGAAAAAAAATTTTGAGTGTCAGTTCTCAGTATAGGGAACCCTAAAATTTATTGTTTATTTATTGTTTTTTTTCTATTTTTGTGTAAAAATCTTAATGCGGTTTACAGAATACATATACTTACCAAGTTTCAACAGTATAGCTCTAATAGTTTCGGAGAAAAGTGGCTGTGACATACGGACGGACAGACAGACAGACGTACAGACAGACTGACATGACGAATCCATAAGGGTTCCGTTTTTTGCCATTCAGCTACGGAACCCTAAAAACATGTACGACTTGTCATATTATGTTAAAACGAGAAAGAATTTTGCCTGTCTGAAAACGCTGTCTCGTTTTAGCCGTGTCTTAAGTCTGAGCAAAGTCAGAGTGCGCTCTATAGATCTCACCCTAAGGATCATACTACACATAGAACACCAAATCCGAACAGTATTTACGTTAGCTACCTAATTTCGTTTAGTAAATGTATTCAACTTTATTATTCGAGATCAGTTTCACCCGAACTTTCCCTCGGTCCGGTTATTTTACGCTTTTCCTTATTTTACTTGTTTTTCAGGTTCATCATCATCTTCATCATCATCATCATCATCATCATCATCACCTTCATCACCATCATCACCATCATCTTCATCACCTTCATCACCATCATCATCATCATCATCAACCCGTACCGGGTTAGCCCGGGAATTGTGCGGTTGTGCTAGGCGTTGCCTCCCGATTGCCTTCTCGACCGGTTCGATCTTTGTTAATGAATAGCGTAACAGATTAGAAATCTTTGATTATAACAAGTTTGAAGTTGATAAATCAGCAATGAAAGCTGTTGCAAAGACTGAAGTGTCAAAGCAAAATGTCAAAACTGAAATAGAATTAGCGAGTCAAAACCGACAAAAGAAGACAAATCCGATAACGTTGGCCTTTTAAGATGTTTTCATCAATTATGAGCTTGTCGCTACTTAACCGCTTTTAAATTTAACAGCGGCGCCTTAACTCAGTTATTGGCACCGACATCTACTAAAACAAGTACGCTGGACCTGCGATTGCCGATCTGTTTTTGAATAAATGATAAAGAATTTAAAAAACAAAATGGTTAAAATTAGTGTAACTAAAGTATTAAAGTAATAGTTAAATTTAATTTAAAACTAATATAAGCTTAGCCGTTAGATGTTATAATAATTATAATAATTAGTTGATTGTTACGCCTCACATAGGCATGAAATACTGTGACATAAAAATTGTACCAACACGTTACATACATACCCATTTCAACAAATAAATAATTTTGATTTTTGATTTTGAAGCGACTTGATTTTGTCCATTTTGGTGCTAATAGAAGCAGAGACAGTCATGTTAGCGTATTCGGAACTAAATGTTTGTGATAAAAAGCCACCATGATCTAAACAAACATCTAAACAAACGTTCCTCCCAGTGTGGGGACAATACGCAGAGAAACTTTCAGCTTTTATAAAATAACAAAGGTCTGGCACCCGGTGGCTCTCTCTCTCTAGTACGCTCGGTGGCCCGGCCTTTCCACGCGATTTAATTTCGCTTAACGAAACGAGTAGCAGTTTCTCTATATTTAATAATATAGAGAATAATAATAAACATTTTTTTCAGTACCCGTAGTACAAGATTTTACGTCTCACCAAACCAAACCAAATTCGAGAGTCGAAATACTTCCGCGTTACAGTAAACTGGATCTTAAATGCCTTGTTTTAAAGCTCAAGTTTGTCTACACTTCTACAGCCAGCGCTCCAAGCGGAAACATTGCGAAATTAAAATCAGTGGCATTGAATATTTGACTTCAATTCAAGGCTGTTTAGGTCCATTTTACTGTAACGCGGAAGTATTTCGACTCTCGAATTTGGTATCGTTTGGTGAGACGTAAAATCTTGTACTACGGGTACAGATATTTTATCCATAATTTGTTAGTAACAGTAGACCTTATTAACTCTTAATTAGATTACAGTTCTTATTAATTCCTATATATTATATTACATTAAGTAATTTTATTTCGCGGTGGTGAATAGGTACTTCACCAACATCGTGTAGAAAAGAGCAGTTTTGCATGCTATAACATTGTCATGACGGACCATTATTGAAGTGGTTTAGCTGCTACGATACTGCTACGAGATGAGTACGTAGAGATGTGCTACAGGCATCTACAGGCGTTTTTATGCCATATTATAACTGACGACCTCCCTGGCGCAGTGGTGAGCGCTGTGGTCTTAATAGTGGGAGGTCCCGGGTTCGATTCCTGGCAGGGGTTTGGAATTTTATAATTTCTAAATTTCTGGTCTGGTCTGGTGGGAGGTTTCGGCCGTGGCTAGTTACCACCCTACCGGCAAAGCCGTGCCGCCAAGCGATTTAGCGTTCCGGTACGATGCCGTGTAGAAACCAAAGGGGTATGGGTTTAATAAAAAACTGCCATACCCCTTCCAGGTTAGCCCGCTATCATCTTAGACTGCATCATCACTTACCACCAGGTGAGATTGCAGTCAAGGGCTAACTTGTATCTGAATAAAAAAAAAAAAAAAAAAAAAAAAATTATGCTACCAATCTCAGCAACTCTTTATTAAAGAGCTCGTATGCAATAAGTAATGAAATACGACGTCATAAACATTTATCGTCCTTTTTTTGGTTAGGTGATCTATAATAATTTAATTTTAATTTTAAAGCATAAGTCAGAAGAGCAGCTATTTTATTTAGCTAATTTAACTAATTTTTATATAAGTTATTAAAGTGTCCTCTCATATAAAGCTTGCGCGGGGATATAAATCACAACGCATAGAGGCTTTAATCTTTTAAATAACCTAACTGCATTTATTTGAGTAGAGCGCAATTGCTATTGCAACCACTCAATTAAAATCGTGACCTAAACATAATGAGTCTCGAGTCGGCACGAGACTGGAGTAAAAACCGTCAAACACCCGTATTTATACAAATCGAATCAAGATGGCTGCCCCACCACAGATTGCGTGATATCGGATGAGTCAAACATTGTCTAATTCATTAAACTACCTCCAATAAGCTAACAAATTAAACTTAAAACTAACAGTGAACGTGTTTTTGAAGACCATCTATTAGAATCATCACTAAAAATTAATTTATGTTTGACATAGGCAACATTTTGCCATCATTTTGAAAATCAACTGAAAAAGGGTAAAAGTACCTTAGTAACTTATATGAATCGTCAAATGTCCGTCCGTCGATAATAAATCTACTCTAGATGGTCCCCGGGAGACATTTTACGCCATGTATACTAATCGACTGGTCTGCAGACCCTTTAAGGCAATCCAAGTTCTTCCTCGCTCTACGTACTACGCAGCGCCCCAAAGTCTGCCAAAAAATATGGCCACTTGGTCAAAAAGGTAGAAATGGCAGCTTGTGCATTAATTATTTTATTTTATTTTTTATAGCTTTTTGTGCCAGCGACTTTGTGCATGCGGATTAAGTTTTCTTTAAATCCTGTGGAGGAACTCGGGATAAAGTCTGCCAAAGTATATGACATGGTCACAGTGAAATCTGTCAAAAATTAGGTTTGGGACGCATAAAATCAAAGATACCTAGTCGTCGCAAAGCCTATCTAACGTCAAATGTAGGTAACAATGGACGTTAGTCATTCTGTTACGTATGTACACGGGCGAAACAGTAATAATAATAATAAATAGCGAATTGTGCATATATTTTTAAAATTTATTTTTCTTATAGCTAATGCCAGAGAATTTGTGCATGTGGACTTGATTTTTATCCCGTGGGGGAACTTTATGATTTCTCGGGATAAAGAGTATCCTATGTCCATCTCCCAGATGCAAGCTGTCTCTTTGACCGTAAAAATCCGTTCAGTGGTTGAGGCGTGAAAAGTTAACAGGCTAATGGCTATGTTGGTCACCCTGGTTTTCCTCATTTCTGATTTATGGTGACGTAGATAAACTCCAAGCATAACCCTCTTCATCACCCGCTGAATGACTCTGAGCTTTCTTATAAGGCCCATGGTAAGGACCATGTCTCGGATCCATATGTCATCACTGGCAACACGCAAAATATAAACAACTATGTATTTGGTATTATATTTTTTGATCGTAGTATTGACGCAGACGCCTAAAAAAGGCATATTTGGAATTGAATTCAAAATTGTAATTTATTACTGGATGCTTTTGCTACAATCTCTCCTGACTCCTAGACGTGTTACTCTCTATAACGATCTAAAACGGAAAAACTTAACGGCGTAAGCGGCTGGGCTCCGACGGTTAGAGGTATGTTCTATAAAACGTTTTTATGCTCGGATCTCCATCAATTTTACGGTTCAACCATTAAGGACCATAAAGTACGGTTAACGTCTCATTTTACGTTTGAGTATTCGTTTTTGATGATTCTGTACGTGTATATGAAGTGTAGGACCCGTTTAAGTATTTTCTTAAATCGCAAACGATTATTTTACTGTTCTGCACTCAAAATTAAAAAACCAGCCAAGCGTGAGTCGGGTCTCGCTCTTTTAGGGTTCCATATTCCATATATTCCGTACTCTGTAGTGAGCCGGCTATGGGTTGATCATGATGATGATAACAATGTACATACATAATCACCGAGTAGTAAGCAATACATAATATACCTACCAAAAGAACATTGCTCTGCCCCCATACAAAGTTCCCCTAAGAACCAACAATTATAAAATATTCATTATATTGGGTATAATGGGTTCAAAAAGTCATGTTATTGGTTCGCGTAAATAGGTAGAATAGAGATTATTTACCCACACCTGAAAAAGTACGTAAAATATTCACTTTTTTAATTGCGGGACCAATCACGGGTTAGCTCTACGTCATAATGATTTAATTTGATCTCCGAATTCCCCTATTTAATCCCTTCGGAACTTCCGTCCAAAATAATATTTTGAGATAAAAGAAATCACGAAATTATTTGAGGAAATGGCTGCCTATTACCTTGCCGTCTCGACCTTTTCTTCCAAAGTTATCCCTACAATTGTATTAACCTTATTTTGAGGGTTGTAGGGATTATTTTCGCGTGTTTTAGTTGTTTTTAAAGGTGGTTTTGTTCATAATTGACTCGTGTAATTAAGTTGGGCGAGTTCAGAAGTAGGTACGAGTGAGGGCGGACGGACAGATGCGTAAAATTATCCAATTAAAAGTATTAATGAACATTTGCATTTAGCTTCTTTATTCTATTGTGGGGCGGCAGGTTGAAATCGTTTTCCCTCCAAATATGATTAAGAGCATCGATAAGATTAGGGGAGATTGTTCTGAATAGAATATAATAGAAGAATATAAATACATTTATTGGTTGATCCAACACACGATAAATACAAATATGTATTTAAAAAAATATACAATGTATAATAGAATAGAATAGAATAGAAATAACAAATAGGGCTCTAATGTGGGACGCAACACACGTTTTTTTTTTGATGAAAATAATACAAAAAACTTAAAGCTAGCCTTATCTAATTACATGGCCGCGTGGAATGATGCCAAGAATACTGGCTGCATTTCCGCGCTGGACAGCTAGAGACAATGGTGTTCCCAAAGATAAAAGGTCTGGCGATGTGCGGATTGGCAGACTTCACACACCTTTGAGAACATTACGGAGAACTCTCAGGCATGCTGGTTTTCTCACGATATTTTCCTTCACCGTTAAAGCAAGTGATACAAGTAATTACTTAAATGCACATAACTCCGAAAAGTTCCCGGGATCGAACCGACCGTGACCTCCCGATTATTAGGTTGACGTTCTAACCACTAGGCTATCACAACTTGAATACCCTATGCTCCCCCAAAAAAGTATTATACACTGTAAATTAAAAAGCTTGCCGCGCGTTGTGTTTTTCCTTTTCCCTTTTATTGCGACGATAAATAACATTAGGGGTTTATGAGGCGTATAAAGCGTAACGCACGTTCCTGAATTTTTAATTTCCGATACTCCGATACAGGATGCCGTGGAATTTTGCCGCCTTTTACAACATAATATTTAGTGGTTTTCGATGTTGCTAATCCGAAAAAAGGTTTAATGCTACCGAGATATATATTTTAATAAGGGGTTTTAGTGATCCGTATCTACTCTAAATAAAAATAATACTGAACACTAATCTAATAGAATATATGTGTCGGACTGAGTCTAATTTTTATGTTAATATACTCAAAAGGGCTAGTACCCAGAGCGGTAAAGCCAGTTAAAAAAGAAGTAAATATGATGTAATTATTCTAATGTCAAATTGCTTAATATCAGTTGTAAAATCGTAATTATTATAATGCTAGAATAATCTCCCGTTTTGTAAAAACTGTGTGAAAACCTAGTTATAGTAAAGAAAAAATAAACTATTTATGCTATTTTCATTCCAAAAACATTTCAACCGAGCTATCATGTAATTCATGGTTCTTCGAACCGGATGTTAAATAGTAGGTTTTGCAAAGGTTACAAGGGATACATTTGCCTTTTATTTGTATGTCGACAAAGACAATTCACCTGAGGCGGTTACAGATTTAACCACTGAAGGTTTCGTAGCCGCATTTAAATGATCTGTGGCCCATCGTTCACATTGTCAGGAAGTCGAGTGAATGGCACCAATTTCGTCGGAACTGTCATTCTTCAGTTTGCATTGACAGCCGGTACTCACTTACGGTGTGTGTTAATTTAAACCAGGAGACGTTTCCGAAAAAAATATTTATAATATCATAAATTATGCCGGTGTCATCAGCTTGTTGCAAGCTGTGACACAAGTAATGTTCAGCAGTATAGCAGTTGCACAGTACTTCTGTGCGGTTGATTTCCTGACCCGGATGGTCAGTTGTTACTGAAATACGTGGGTTCTGCCACCTAGCGGGAAACGTATATACTACGTAGGTATCGATAAGTATCTGAACATGGTAAAGTGCAATGCTTGCAAACGCTTCTTGTCGCTAATAGGGGCCGCTAATTGTACACTATGTCCAGGTTTGTATTATAAAGATGTGTGTCTTCCGCAGTATGGGCAATCCCCTTAAAAGGGAAAGTGCCCGAAGTGCATGGCAAAAAAGCCAAACGTAGGCAATGTGAATACCCCTGTGAAAGGCGCCGAACCACCCAACACAGAGAGTGAAGGCTCTAACGTGGAAAAGTTTGAGAGTGTGGAAAAGGATATCCTCAGTGAGCCTGCTTTAGACTCCAGTCAGTCATTGAAACTGAGTCTCGAGTTACGCCTCTTCCGTGAGGAGATACATTTGAGGACGGAAATTCAGGATTTTCGGAGTTGTACGATGTGCAGGATGCAATTGCTGTCTGCAACCAACGTATGGATGAATACGACGGTAAGCTGATAAACCTTGAAAAGGAAGTCAAAGTTTCGTCAAGTCGATGCACGGCAATTGATAAGCTGGAACAGACAATCACACAACTCAAAGTGGACACCACGCTGTTTGTGATGAATCCCACTATAAATCAAAATAATGAAAACTACTTAAGAAAAGGTCAAGCCTACCAGAAAATGAAAAAGAAACAATTTACTCTGACACACTGATCAGGTGACAAACAGAGCCAATCACTAAATCGCAATTGAACTCCTAAATCCTCGCACTGACTGCAAATAGGCTACTTGACAATTTTTTTAAGTTGGTCTTAAATGGTTAATATTTGTCCTATTATATCAAAAAAATTAACACTATATTTTTTTGCGCCCTAAAAACCGTAAAACTTTAATTTAAAAAAATATTTTTCTTAGACAGGTGAAAACACTGTCGGCCATGTTTGGCCGATAGATTATCTGTGCTCTGACGTCATGCATTTGTAAACAACAGTATAACCCAGGGTTATACTGTTGTTTACAAATGCATGACGTCAGACAACAAGTCAGACAACAGACAACAGTATAACCCAGGGTTATACTGTTGTTTACAAATGCATGACGTCAGAGCACAGATAATCTATCGGCCAAACATGGCCGACAGTGTTTTCACCTGTCTAAGAAAAATATTTTTTTAAATTAAAGTTTTACGGTTTTTAGGGCGCAAAAAAATATAGTGTTAATTTTTTTGATATAATAGGACAAATATTAACCATTTAAGACCAACTTAAAAAAATTGTCAAGTAGCCTATTAGACAGGTCAAATAATCAGCTGACAAACAGTGCCAATCACACAGGCGCAATTTAACTCCTAAATCCTCGCACTGACTACAATTTAGACAGCTGACGAAATACGCCGATTGAACCCTGGTCATACACGACAACGGAGCCCTTCCAAAAACGTGAGGTTGTTTGGCAACCGCACTACACATCAGGTCGCGTTTGCAACTAACCAATCACGCACCGCGCACTGTTCGAGAAAGAATACCACCCAAGATGAGACGAAATATATTATGAGGAGAATCGGAGCCAGCCTCAAAGGTTCGTCATAATGCTCACGGTCTTTATGGCGATGCATGTAAAACAAAAAAAGGGCCCAAGCGGTTGAGACGCCAAGAGAAACGACTTTCATTCCAGTGCCGCCACAAATGACGCTCATCCGAAATCCAATATATAGATCCGACCGCGTTGTTTGTGATGTGACTATAAATCAAAATAATTAAATAATACAGAAAAGGTCTGTGAAAATATACCTCGAGCTATTTGAGCCAGGCCTACCAGAAAATGAAAAAGAAACTGTTTACTCTGACACACGTGGATAAATCCAAACAGAAGCATGAAATCGCTCTGGAACTAGCCAAGTACAACTTAGAAACTAGGTCAAACCATCAGCTATGTGATTCTCTAAAGAACGGTTCAACGTTGCCAACATCGATGCGGTCTGCGAGGTAACATCGTACAGATCGACCAGGCCAGCAACGGTTGTAAATTTGTGATTCTGTAGTGGCTTTAAGCTCGTTGGCGATCTTATGGTTGAGACGGGCTCTACGATGTTATCTCGGATGAGCCAGTGATGTCATCCTATTTTTATTTTCATACCGATAAAAAGTTACGATTACGAAATATGGCATTTATAGTGGGTTTAAAATTCATTTATGATTACCTTTGCTATTTTTATACAAAGTTAAAGCAATAAATGCAAAATACTATGAGAAATTATCATTATTTAAAAAAATCTTGGACATAGGCAGGAGACCTTTGCCTTTGTTTTGCATCATTAAAAAAAAAGTTGCTTCCCGCCGTGCAAAATGTCAGTCAGCACAAAATTAAAAATGGTATTGGTAAATTAATGATCACCCTTGAAAAACGATTACTCGACAAAAAACTCTAGTCTTAAAACAAACTGCACGTAATAAATCAAGTGGTTAGTGGAGCACTTATAATTCCTTTACTGCCATGGTGACTTCATAGGTCGTCACAACAACTCAACAAATAGTGCGTGAACTTCGTCTTTGTACGTCGTTTTATCGTGTTTTGTTTTAAAATACAAGTGAGTATTCAATTAAACTTAATTTACTCCGATATCAGTGGTTTTAAACTTGTGTCAGACTGCCTATCAAACTGTTCTTTCGGTGCTGACCAACGATTTAATTATAAATTTCAGTGCCTCGCAATATTGCCCCATCCACTGCTCAACTTGAAAAATTGTTCAAATTTATGGAGTAAAAACCATGGTTAGCATCTGGGCACGCTCGCACTGCCCTTGCTAGAGACCGTAGTGACCAAGCATCACCAAGAAGTTGGACAATATTGGATGAATACAAATGGCTGCATCAAAACTTGGCAACAACAGCAAAAGGTATGTAAATATTATTTTCAAAGACACAATCTACTTTCTAAGCAGAGTTATAAATGTTAGTATCTACCTAGTGTTAAATGTTGTCAAAATGTGTATTGGAAAGATAAAAAAGATGATGCAAAGGGAAAATGCAGTAGCATGGTTATTGCTAGAAGAAAGAACAGGCAGTGGTATGGATGAAAATATAGCAGTAGCAGATCTAAATAACCTTGAGCAAATACCTAATAATTGTTTCTCTTATGGGTGGAGAAAGTTTTGCAACAGGATAGGAAGATTTTGAATTGTCTGTTATCTATGTTATCTCTATAAATGAATATTTAAATCCTGTTGGAACTCTGCTTTTCTGAGATAAGAAGTTGTCTATGTCAATTTCCGGGATGCAAGCTACCTCTGTACCAAATTACAAATAAATGCATAAATGGGTTAAATAGATGGCCCTTTAAGAATTCTGTGGGAACTCTTTGATTTTCTGGGATAAAAAGTATCTAGCTTATGTCCGTCCTTGGGATGTAAGCTAATTCTGCACCAAATTTCATCGAAATTGGTTTAATTTTTGGACCGTGAAAAGCTAGCAGACAGATAGACTCACTTTCGCATTTAAAGTTTAAGTAGGTATTAGGTATGGCTAGTATGGGTACGTAATTAATATGGAAAATTATTTAAAATAATAATATAAAGTACTATTTTTTTTCTTATTTCAGAATGATATATAAATGATGAAAGTTTACCACACTTGGAGAGTTATTTCGAGACTGCGGTGTGTATAATATTATTATATATTATATCCGTACCATTATATAAATGCGAAAGTGTGTTTGTTTGTTGGTTTGTTAGTTTGTTGGTTTGTCCTTCAATCACGTCGCAACGGTGCAACGGATTGACGTGATTTTTTGCATGGGTATAGATAAAGACTTGGAGAGTGACATAGGCTCTTTTTATCCCGGAAAATCAAAGAGTTCCCGTGGGATTTTGAAAAACGTAAATCCACGTGAACGAAGTCGCGGGCATCAGCTAGTCTATACTAGCTTTTATACCTATGTATAAAAGAAAAAGGTGACTGACTGATCTATCAAAGCACAGCTCAAACTACTGAACGGATCGGCCTGAAATTTGGCATGCAGATAGCTATTATGACGTAGACATCCACTAAGAACGGATTTTTGAAAACTCAACCCCTAAGGGGGTGAAATATTGGTTTGAAATTTGTGTAGTCCACGCGGCCGAAGTCGCAAGCATAAGCTAGTATAAAATATACCTACGGATTTTTTTTGACTAGTTAATTATTTCAACTCTTTCATAATATCTCAACTGTGGCTGTTGCAGGCGAAGAACTCACAAGGGAGATTCATCATCATCATCATCATGATCAACCCATCGCCGGCTCACCACAGAGTACGTACGGGTCTCCTCTCAGAGTGAGAAGGGTTTTGGCCATAGTCTACCACGCTGACCATGTGCGGATTGGTACACTTCACACCTCTTTGACAACATTATGGGGAACTCTCAGGCATGCAGGTTTCATCACGATATTTTCCTTCACCGTTAAAGCAAGTAATATTTTATTACTTAAAAAGCACATAACTCCGAAAAGTTAGAGGTGCGTGCCCGGAATCGAACCCCCGACCTCCGATTAGAAGGTGGACGTCCTAACCACTAAGCTATCACAGCTTTTTTATCAGGGAGATTATATTTAACTAATTCTCGTGAGCTGTGATAGACTTGTGGTTAGGATGTCCGACTTCTAATCGAAGGTCGGGGATTCCATCCCGGGCACGCACTTCTAACTTTTCGGAGTTTTGTGCTTTTTATCCAATATCACTTGCTTTAACGGTGAAGAAGAAGATCGTGAGGAAACCTGCATGCCTAAGAGTTCTCCATAATATTCTCAAAGGTGTGCGCCTCTACCAATCTGCACATAGCCAGCGTGGTAGATTATAGCCAAAACCCTTATCACTCTGAGAGGAGACCCGTGCTCTGCAGTGAGCCGGCTATGGGTTGATCACGATGATTATGAATTCTTCTCAAGCAGTGGAAGACACTAAAATTCCTGAACCTCTAGCAGTTGAGAAGCTTTTAAATCCTGTGGGAAGTATTTCATTTTTTTCTACTAAAAGTCTATAACAAAACCCGTCTGTTTTTCTATGGTAAAAAAAATGTAAACTAAGTTTATATTGCACTTTTATTATCTTTTCCACACAAATATTAAAAACAAATGAACGAGAAATGCAATAAAATATATTATAATTAACTATTGAAAAACACTAACACACACACGGTATAAGATATAAAATGTATATAACATTAAAATATATGTATATAGTTAAGATTAAGATAAGGAATAAATAAAGGCTTTGAAATTGAGAATTATCTAAATCTACTCTTTTATTTATTATTGCATCTGTCTTGCACGCCACGAGCGATTAGCAAGGAGTTCTCGGCACCTTTGTCCTTCTTCTAAGCCCTCTGCTCTGCTTTGACGAGGATTCCTTTGCAGCATGCTCATTATCCTATGTTCTTCTCGGATTATGTCATTTGGAAATGACAACGCTGGTAATGTTGTAGTATGTTGTGTAAAACGTGCATGCAACATGCTAAGTATAATGAATCTTCTGGCCACCATCCCTGGGTCATAATCACTATGAACTAGAAGGCATCTAAATCTTCGTTTTAAACTCCAAATAATACATACACCACTGCACGACTAGCTCTTGATGTAGGGCAGCAAATCCCTTTCTAACATTGCCACAAGTTCCTCCGTGATACTAAATATTCTTACATAATGCGTCTGTCGAGAGCAGACGAAGACCACGTATTTGACAACCTTTTGCACGCCTTTTTATTTTGTATTCCTCTTGTTTAGCTTCTTCTAATAAGAAAAATGTACTTGAGCTAAGCGAGCAGCCATCTGAAGTGAAAAACGATAAATAGTTAACTCAGATATTTTTTTATCATTTAATTATACTTACTATAGAAAATAACAAAATAAAACTCACATTTTTACCTTTCTTTTAAAGTTTTTCTATGTTTACAACGAAATTTAACTCGTGCATCGATGGTGCATCGTAGAGAAAAGCTACACCGGAGACGCTTTTCCGTTTGACACATAGAATCGAAGGCGAGGGCGTACGATGTAGTCGAAGGCGAGCAATTAGAATAGCAAATTTCATACATAAATGTCAAAAACCCGTTTCCTACATCGATCACACTCGCTCGTGAAGCGCTAGTGTCGCAAAGGTGAGTCGAACGCGATTAATAGAATAACAAATGTGCTACATCTAAGGAAACATCCGATGTGCGACCGATGTAAATATTATTTTACCTTAGAGAATCACACTGCAGGTGACAAACAAAGCCAATCACGAAATCGTGGAGATGTTCGTCATAAATGTAGTCGCGTGCTTCGCGGTCTTTGTGGCGATGCATGTAAATGAAAAGGAGGCCCAAGCGGTTGAAACGCCAAGAGCCGGTGCCGCCACCAATGACGCTAATCCGAAATTCAATAAAAAGATCAGACCGCGCTGTTCGTGATAAATCCACTATAAATCAAAATAATGAAAACAATACAGAAAAGGTCTGTGAAAATATATCTCGAGCTAATTTGAGCCAGGCCTACCAGAAAATGAAAAAGAAACTGTTTACTCTGACACACGTGGATAGATTCAAACAGAAGCATGAAATTGCTCTGGAACTAGCTCAGTACAACGTCAAAACATCAGGTGACAAACAGAGTCAATCACGAAATCGTGGTGATGTACGTCATAAAATAAATGTAGTGCTCACGGTCTTTGTGGCAATGCATGTAAACGAAAAAGAGGCCCAAGCGGTTGAGACGCCAAGAGAAACGACTTTTATTCCAGTGCCACCACAAATGACGCTAATCTAAAATCCAATATATAGATCAGACCGCGCTGTTTGTGATGAATTCAATATAAATCAAAATAACGAAAACAATACAGAAAAGGTCTGTAAAAATATACCTCGAGCTAATTTGAGCCAGGCCTACAAGAAGATGGATAAATCCAAACAGAAGCATGAAATCGCTCTGAAACTAGCCAAGTACAACTTAGAAACTAGGTCAAACCATCAGGTGACAAACAGAGCCAATCACGAAATCGCAATTGAACTCCCGAATCCTCGCGCTGGCTGCAAATAAGACAGGTTAAATAATCATCTGACAAACAGAGCCAATCATGAAATCGCAATTGAATTCCTAAATTCTCGCGCTGACTGCAAATTGGACAGATCAAATAATCAGCTGACAAACAAGGCCAATCACGAAGTCGCAATTTAACTCCTTAATCTTCGCACTAAGACCGCGCAAATAAGACAGCTGGTGAACTACGCCAGTTGAGCTACAGCCCTGGTCATACATGACAATGGAGCCCTTCCGAAAACGTGAGGCTGTTCGCCAACCGGACTACACAGCAGGTCTACCAAAAAATGGAAAATAAACTGTTTACTTTGACACACGTGGATAGATCCAAACAGAAGCATGAAATCGCTCTGAAACTAGCCAAGTACAACTAAAGAAACTAGGTCAAACCATCAGGTGACAAACAGAGCCAATCACGAAATTCGCTCAGGTTTTATTCTTAAAACCTGCAGCATTAATGCTGAGCTGGGGCCATTTCATCTTGTGCCAAGTGGGTGCAAGAACTAATTTTAGATTAAATTAATTATTAAATACTTCTTATTATCTACTAACTACTACCTACTAACCTTTAATTTTAAGTTTGTTTGTACCTACCTTAGGCATAAGATGAATAAACTAGTTTTCTTTCTTCTTTCTTTCTTTCAAATTGCAATTGAACTCCTAAATCCTCGCGCTGACTGCAAGTTAGACAGATCAAATAATCAGCTGACAAACAGAGCCAATCACGAAGTCACAATTTAACTCCTAAATCCTCGCACTGACTGCAAATTAGACAGCCGGCGAAATACGCTGGTTGAGCTACACTGGTCATACACGACAACGGAGCCCTTACAAAAACGTGAGGTTGTTTGACAACCGGACTACACATCAGGTCGCGCTTGCAACCAACCAACCACGCACCGTACACTATTCGAGAATAAATACCACCCAAAACAAGACGAAATATATTAGGAGGAGTAACAACAACGAGTGAACAGAAATCAGCCGAAGTTAGGCGCACGAATTTTCGCAGTTTCGCTTCCGAAAATGGCAGAAATATGCTCGGGTGCAATGTCCTCGCGCGCGGGTACTGTTCGAGTAGGGGAAAACCGGGAATTTGAGAAAATTATAATTTGACATATTTTGTCACAAAAGATCTAAGTGAAAATTTGTGAAAATTTTGAAATTTAAATTTCCTTTTGCAGGTCGATGGCAACGATATGTAAAACAACGTTCTGACAAATTTTTACCGTGAAAACTCAGTAAAACGGGCCAACGGCGCAGGATTTCTGCAATTTTTCAATGCGAGTCGATCAAATTTGTATGAAGAAATTTGCTTTGGTATATTACCTCGGAACAGAAATCAGCCGAAGTTAAGGCGCACGAATTTTTGCGTTTTCGCTCCGGAAAATGGCGGAAAAGTGATCGGGCGTACGGTCCTAGTGCGCGAGAACTGTCCGAGTCGGTGAAAACTGGGAATTCAGGAAAATTTTGAGTTTGACATTTTTCCGAAAAAAAATCTAAGTGAAAATTTTGAATTTTGAATTTTCTTTTGCAGGTCGATGGGAACGGTAGGTAACTACGTTCTGGCAAATTTTCCCGTAAAAACTTGGAAAAATGGCCCAACGGCGCAGGATTTCTCCAATTTTTCAATGCGAGTCGATCAAATTTGTATGAACAAATTTGCTTTGGTATATCACCTCGGAACAGAAATTAGCCGAGTTAAGGCGCACGAATTTTTGCGTTTTCGCTCCGGAAAATGGCGGAAAAGTGATCGGGCGTACGGTCCTAGTGCGCGAGAACTGTCCGAGTCGGTGAAAACTGGGAATTTAGGAAAATTTTGAGTTTGACATTTTTCCGAAAAAAAATCTAAGTGAAAATTTTGAATTTCGAATTTTCTTTTGCAGGTCGATGGGAACGGTAGGTAACTACGTTCTGGCAAATTTTCCCGTAAAAACTTGTAAAAACGGCCTAACGGCGCAGGATTTCTGCAATTTTTCAATGCGAGTCGATCAAATTTGTATGAACAAATTTGCTTTGGTATATCACCTCGGAACAGAAATTAGCCGAGTTAAGGCGCACGAATTTTTGCGTTTTCGCTCCGGAAAATGGCGGAAAAGTGATCGGGCGTACGGTCCTAGTGCGCGAGAACTGTCCGAGTCGGTGAAAACTGGGAATTTAGGAAAATTTTGAGTTTGACATTTTTCCGAAAAAAAATCTAAGTGAAAATTTTGAATTTCGAATTTTCTTTTGCAGGTCGATGGGAACGGTAGGTAACTACGTTCTGGCAAATTTTCCCGTAAAAACTTGTAAAAACGGCCTAATGGTGCAGGATTTCTGCAATTTTTCAATGCGAGTCGATCAAATTTGTATGAAGAAATTTGCTTTGGTATATCACCTCGGAACAGAAATCAGCCGAAGTTAGGTGCACGAATTTTCGCTCCCGAAAATGGCGGAAAAATGCTCGGGCGCACTGTTCTCGCGCACGGGAACTGTTCGAGTCGGGGAAAACCAGGAATTTAAGAAAATTTTGAGTTAGACATTTTTCTGAAACAATTTCGAAGTGAAAATTTTGGATTTTGAATTTTCTTTTGCAGGTCGATGGGACCGGTATATAGCAGCGCCCTGACAAATTTTCCCGTGAAAACTCGGAAAAACGAAACAACGGCACAGGATTTCTGCAATATTCCATGCGAGTCGATCAAATTTGTATGAACAAATTGGCTGTGTTATATCACCTCGGAACAGAAATCAGCCGAAGTTAAGGCGCACGAATTTTTGCGTTTTCGCTCCGGAAAATGGCGGAAAAGTGATCGGGCGTACGGTCCTAGTGCGCGAGAACTGCCCGAGTCGGTGAAAACTGGGAATTCAGGAAAATTTTGAGTTTGACATTTTTCCGAAAAAAAATCTAAGTGAAAATTTTGAATTTTCTTTTGCAGGTCGATGGGAACGGTAGGTAACTACGTTCTGGCAAATTTTCCCGTAAAAACTTGGAAAAACGGCCCAACGGCGCAGGATTTCTGCAATTTTTCAATGCGAGTCGATCAAATTTGTATGAACAAATTTGCTTTGGTATATCACCTCGGAATAGAAATCAGTCGAGTTCAGGCGCACGAATTTTTGCGTTTTCGCTCCGGAAAATGGCGGAAAAGTGATCGGGCGCACGGTCCTCGCGCGCGGCAACTGTCCGAGTCACAGAAAACTGGGAATTCATGAAAATTTTGAGTTCGACATTTATCCAGAAAAAATTCAAAGTGAAAATTTGTGATAACTTTTAATTTTGAATTTTTTCACACGTCGATGGGGACGGTAGATAACTACGCTCTGCTAATTTTTTTTTGAAAAAACAGCAAAAATTTCACCATTAAAACACGAATTATTAATTTTGAGTAGAAACGTTTGAACAACGTTAAGACGTTTCCCATGCTTTTACTTTATTAACAAAAAAAATGGTAAATTAGAAACAATGTCATCTGTTTTTTTTAATGCACAATTTCTTAATTAAGTTAAGTTAAGGGCCAGTCCTCTACTACAGAGATCGTGCGTCGTAACTTTTTATATTGTATTGTACAGACAGCTCCGAAAACGTCCTACTCGTGAGTCAAAATTTAAAAAAAAATTGTGTACCTAATTTTTAATTAAGTGACAATTAACTTTTTAACCAATTCTTTGACGTTTTTCCCTTGTTTTAATTTTTGTCAAAGTCAAAGCCTTTTATTCAAAAATAGATACTTGCACCATGGAAGTAGGAAGTATAGTACAAAATGAGTTTTCACGCGCCATTTTAACTTGTGTCAACTGTTAAAATAAAAAATAAAATAAATCTTTTTTATTCGAATAAACTTTTACAAGTACTTACGAATAGTTGGATGCATCTACCACTGGTTCGGAATGCCTTTTCTACCGAGAAGAACCACCAGCAAGAAACTCGGCGGTTGCTCTTTTCAAATATTTGTTTATTAGTTAAATCAAAAGTACTGTTCACCCACCTTTAAAATAAAGACTAAAATTGTACTTTTGACATGACAATTGACACAATAAAGTTAAAATGGCACGTGAGAGCTCATTTTGTACGCATGATATTTTTATTCTTACTGAACACACATTGTGATTGTCAGTTGTTGAATATGACAAATAAATTGATTTACTTAATGATGATAAATAAAACTACGTGGGTTCCAAACGCGTCCCCGTCTGAAAAGTAGTCAAACTCAGTCAACCAATTTCTCATAATATTATAGCAAAGAAATAAGCATATTGCGCAGCCCATTGTACCTAAAATATATCCCCATTTTAAGCCTCGCGAGTACACTCAAATCCTAATGGTGAAACGGGCTCAAAATGGCTAATTATTCCCCTCCTCCCTCCTCAGTCCCCCTCCAGCCCACGAGTGCTTTCAGCCGATTCCACTCAAGTAGGTATTTATTACGACCAAAGAGATTGTCGTCTCACTAGAGACTGGACGGCTGAGTTCACTCGCCAGAAAATATGCTAACTTTCCTAATAATTTTCTCTCTCTGTACGTCGTTTTACCCATTACCCTTACCCGTACGTCGTTACCCTTTTGGAATCTTATTAAAGGCCGAAATTAATAAGCAATCAGCTGTATAATCTATCGATACGTGTATGCAGTTTAAAAATGTTAAATGGTTAAAACTTAAAACCATAAACCTATAAAATAAATACTCATAAAACATATGTAAAAAAATAGCGAGTGCACATTTACTGTACCTATTCGCTCTTAAATTTTTATAGTAATTAAAAATTAGTCGTCCTAGGTATCTACGTACCTTTCTTCTAGAATATAGACCTACTGACTGTCCTCTGCCAGTCAGAGATTCAGGCCAAAATTAATAATAAATCACCAATCTTGCCTTAAATCGATAAGTTACTTAGCGACGTTGATAAAAATAACTGTCGAAAAGACCATAAAACTTTTGACAAAAATAACAACGTTGACAAATTAACCTATCCACAGATAGCATCGACTGATATACGATTAGTTTAGTGAACTAATACTGAAACATCGTTAATTCTAATATCAATAATTGTTTTCATAGAAAAAAAGCAATTAAAATTTAACAATACCCACTTTAAATCTCACAATACATTAAACGGTTAATGAAGCTTGAAATGGCTAATAATGCTCTTCCATAATTCCGCCCCAGAGAGCTTTTCCAGCATTCCTCTGAAGTAGGATTTTATTGCGGCATCGATTGTCGTACAACTTGAGTCTGAACGCCTCAGTTCACCCGCGAATTAACGAGAACTCTTCACTTAATTTGAGCGTCTGCCTTTTACTTTGATGTGATGTTGAAGTTCTTAAATTGATGCCTGATGCAAAAATAACATTCAACTTTCATACGAAAATTAGGTACTTTTTACAAAACTTAGAGCATCAATGGCTCAACTGGTAAAGGAGGTGACTGAAAACCGAAAGGTCGACGGTTCAAACCCCGCCCGTTGCACTATTGTCGTACCTACTCCTAGCACAAGCCTGACGCTTAGTTGGAGAGGAAAGGGGAATATTAGTCATTTAATATGGCTAATATTACGTATTAAAAAAAAACGAGTGTAAAGAAGCTACACTCTTCCTAGTTGCCATCATCATTATCATCACCAACCCATCGCTGGATCACTACTGAGCACGAGTCCACCATGCTGGTCAAGTACTGATTTGTGGACTTCACATACTTTTGAGTACATTATGGAGAACTCTCTGGCATGTAGGTTTCCTCACGATGTGATCCTTCACCGTTGGGTAAAGCTGAAATTACTCTGAAAAGTTAAAGGTGCATGCCCGGAATCGAACCCCGGGGCCTCTAAATAGGAGGCCGACGTCTTAACCACTAGACGTCGGCCTAAATTATTGCTAATTGTACAAAAAATCAAAACCGCGCGTATTTTGTAAAGGGTTTATTTTGTCCAAATATTTTACAAAGATAATTCAAAGGAAATTCGAGACAACGCAACGCTTTTGTAAAGGCAATACACAAAGATTTTCGTCGACGAGCAAAAAACACAAAAATCGGTCAAGTGCGAAGCGGACTCGCACACGAAGGGTTCCTCACCATCGCACAAGAAATAACGCCTTTTATTTATTTTTAGTTTTTATAGCGGCCATTTTGAAATTTATATTCTTTGAAATACCTAGAAATACACATTATGTGGAAACACGAATTTCAATTCTCTACTTACAGTCACTTGAATGACATTGACAGGAGGGCGTAGCTGTAGAACCAAGGCTGCCAGCAAATAAAATCTCCTTTATATTACGGAATATATTGAAAATGACAATGTTGAAAATCGAGTAATTTTATTTAATTTTAACTGAATGAGAAATTGGGAAAGCCGTCCTTGTTTCAGAATCGAGAAAGAATACCTATATGAAAACCATTTATAGGCCATGGACTTACAACTTATCATAGGTACCTACCTGCTCAAATACTATATTTACCTAGTGCTAAATATAGCTATAAAATGCTGACACATTAATTATGCTCGTGATGTTATGTATATATCTCTCAAATGGCTCAAATATTTAACAAAAAAGGGGAATTACAGATTTTTTACTTAGCAACACCACATATAAGGGGAAAGCATGACACTTCACAAGATGGCGGCGTTAGTTCCGATTTTCGCCACGCGCCAAAAGAGCACTGTACCTATTAAGGTTCACGACATATAAGTATAATACAGCCCACTGACAGATAGACGGACGGGCGGGCAGCGGAAGCTTAGTAATAGGATCCCGTTCGCACCTTTCGGTTACGGAACCCTAAAACACAAAAATTCACGTTGCTAAACAGGAGAGCGGAGTATTTTCACTACAAACACTTTATATTTGAATAATAAACAAATAAACAACACCTACTTAGGTACTTGTTTTTTTTACCTACTTTACGAAGCTTTGTATTTAGCGAGAAATTTTTGACAGCCATCCTAGCTTAGAGGTATTTTAAATGGAAGGTCCATGATTCAATCATTAAAATGTGAAAGTGTGTTTGTTTGTTGGTTTGTTGGTATATTGGGTTGTTGGTTTGTCCTTCGATCACGTCGCAACGGAGCAACGGATCGACGTGATTTTTTGCATGGATATAGTTTAAGACCTGGAGAATGACATAGGCTACTTTTTATCCCGGAAAATGCAAGAGTTTCCACAGGATTTTTAAAAACCTAAATCCACGCGTACGGAGTCGTGGGCATCAACTAGTCTACTTATATAGTTAATTGCTAGTTACTGAGACGGGCATAGAGTTATGATACTAACCACATCACTGGAGACTTTTTTGTAGAACTTTTCATGTTTTACAAAAAGTATTTTTGATTGAGTTTTATTGAGTATCACTTGTATTTAACCGTGAAGGAAAACATCGTCCATGCATGCCTTAAAGTTCTCCATAATGTTCTCAAAGGTGTGTGAAATCTGCTAATCCGCACTGGCCAGCGTGTCAGACTTTGGCCTAAACCCTTCTCATTCTGAGAGGAGACTCGTGCTCTGCACTAAGTCGGCGATTGGTTGATCATGATAACGTTTTTTTTTTTTTAATTTATAGACTAGCGCTTGGCTGCAATCAGCCCTGGTGGCAAGTGATGATGCAGCCTAAGATGGAGCGCGCTTGCCTAGAAGATGCCTAGTCACTCTTGACTTGAAGGTACCCTTATTATAATTGGAGGGGAAAACGGGTGGTGGAAGGGTGTTCCAAATCTTAGCGAATTGAATTAGAAAATATGATGGTGAAAAAAGTTTTCAAATAAGTGAAAGCGCTTGAAAAACTTCACAAAAAGCGCTGTAATAGCTTCCCTATTCAATACGCCAATTATCACCATGGCAACCGATGTAGAAACATTTTTCCAATAAATACGTGTTTTCGTTGATAAAAAACAAAAGAAAAATACCTGCTGTGTACACCTGCTTGTAAATAATATGTCGAAGGGAAAGAAAAACGTCGTGTGGGAAGACCGGGAGGTGCTCTTCGATTTACCTTTCAAGTGAGAATTGAGATGTACCTATCTATACCTAAATTAACGATTATTATTTAATAGCTGATGCCCGCGGGATTTACATTTAGATTTTCCTTTGATTTTCCTGGATAAAAAGTAGCCCATGTGTTAATCCAGGGTATAATCTTTCTCCATTCCAAATTTAATCCAAATCCGTTCTGCCGTTTGAGTAACAAACATCCAAACATCCACACTTTCACATATATAATATTAGTAGGATTTTGTTTTACTTATTTGATGTCAAGTTAGCTCTTACAACACACATTCTCACCTAGTGTTAGGTGAAATGCTGACTGACTGACTGACTGACTGATCTATCAACGCACAGCTCAAACTACTAGACGGATCGGGCTAAAATTTGGCATGCAGAGAGCTATTATGACGAACGCATCTGCTAAGAAAGGATATTTTAAAATTCTACCCCTAAGGGGGTGAAATAGGGGTTTGGAATTTGTGTAGTCCACGCGGATGAAGTCGCGAGCATAACCTAGTCATCTAATAAACTGACAGTCAAAAGTGTAAGTTATTACCTATTTTGAATAAATTATTTGACTTTGACTTTGAAATACATAAATCCACCCGTGCGAAGATAAGAAATTTTATTAAGTAGGTATGTAAAATAATTATTGTTTAACCGTAGTACACAATACAAAAACTCAAAAAAGGCGCTGATTCTGTTGCCTTTCTCTAAACTAAATTTAGAGTATCTGCATCCTTTTCATTTTAATATTGCTAAAAAAGGACGGAACAAGGATTTTACATTTAAAGACTCAAAGTTTTAGTGCACTCTACAAATTTAAACACTCGCGAGTGGCAGCTAAAGTCACGAGGTTTGACAGCTCTAAATTAAATTTAAAACTGTCCAACTGTATCTGTCCTATTTATATTACAATAGTAAGAAGAGGATGCGAATACTCTAAAATTAGGTTGTGCTTAGAATCAGTATATTATATTAGAGAAGTGTCAAATCAACGATCCTCATCCAAGTGTCTGTAGATCCAATCCGCAAACTTGTCCGCATCAGTGAATACCGTGTACCGTATACACACATTGTTGTTTTCCTCTTTCACACCCCTCCTGAGAGTTCTCCATAATATTCTCCAGGGTGTGTGAAGACTACCAACCCACACATGGACAGCGTGGTGAGCTTTGGCCTAACCACTGGAAGGTATATAGTATTGCTAGGTTACACAATATGTAAGCCCTCCCATGCGAAGATGGGATATTTATTATAGACCACACAAAAGTCAAAAGTCAAAACACGTAAGCCCTCCCGTGCGAATATAAGGTTTTTAATATGTAAGTAACATAGTTATTTTTTTAAAGCAATTACAGAGTACAGAAACACAAAATGTCAAACGGCCGCATTCAGAGTCGCTTAGTAATCGTTACTTAAGACATGGATTAGTATGGATAAGGAATGCCTTAAGTAACGATTAAGCGACTCTGAGTGCGGCTGTAAGTGTCAAATCAACGATCCTCATCCAAGTGTCTGTCGATCCAATCCGTGAACTCGTCCGCGTCCGTGAACACCGTGTACTGATTCGCGTCACACAAATTGCCGTTTTCCTCTTTTGGACCCTTTGATAGTATTCCCCTGACGTACCAAGCGCCTGAAACCTTACCGCTTAAGGCTTGTCTCTTATCCGGGATGAAAACCTGGAAAATAAGGAACAAGTTTACTGTTTAATCCATCATCGTCAATCGTCATGAATCACAAAAGACATGTAACCACAAATCACAGTTAACAGAAATTCAAGGTTTTCAGATTTTTCCCCTGATGTCTATAGGTGCTATACGACCTACCTATATACCTAGGTCAACAGGAAGTACCCTCTAGGTTTCTTGACAAACAGACAGACAGACAGACCGATAGACAGACATAGAGACAGACAACGAAGTGATCCTATGAGAGATCCTTTTTCATTTTGAGGTAGGTAGGAAACCCTAAAATATAAATTATGGCGCAAACTGAAAACCAGCGCCGAGCATTGTGAGCTGTGCTCGGCTATGCTGAGTTTGCGACCTTTTGTTTATTGTTAGTTTTCAGTTTAGATAAGTATATTAGATATAACATTGTACATACTAGTTACTAGCAATAATGAAAACAATAAAGCATATTTATTATTATTTTTCAATATACTCTCATTTATTTATTTTTCTCATTTTGTCATATTTTTAAAAAAAACAACAAACAATAAAATAAAAGAAGCAACAAAAAAAAATTAAAGTAAAGTAACAGAAAATCAAATAACAGGAACAACAAAAAATAAAATAAAATAAACAACAGAATATTATAAAGTAACAGAAACAACAAACGATAGAATAACAGAAACAACAGAAATTAAAATAACAAGAACAACAAAAATTAAAGTAACTGGAACAACAAAAAAAAACAATAATTAAAAATATGATAAAATGGATCCCACTAGCAGCGGGCTAGGATCCAAGCTGCCAATGGTCAGGACTCCAGAGTGAGGAACCTCCTCACAATGCGTGCCGTCTCAAGAACCACTGCCTTATTATTATTATTATCGATATATCTACTCTCACGCCCGTGTACAAGATAAATATATATAACAGCCAAAAGAAATATAATATACTTACATACATAAAAATAAATAAACCTACATAAACATTACATACATACATATTTGTACCGGGCGGAGGATTACACCCCGGCAGGGGAGACCAAACGGCCGGGGGTCAGGGCGACAGGTGAAGAAATCGGCGGACTATCCTAGCCGAGTCCAGCAAGACCGCTTTTTGCATCCTGGCTGCGAGCGAACTGCCACGGAACCCCAGTCGCCTCAGATGGTGAGCGAGGCTGACTGGGATCAACCCATTCGCAGATATGACGATTGGGATGATTTCAGTGGACTCCACATGCCACATGTCGGAAACCTCGTGAGCCAGATCGAGATACTTGCGCTTTTTCTCCGTCTCAGCTCTCACGAGGTTTTCGTCATACGGAATGGTGATGTCCACCAAAAACACCCTCGACTGTGCCCGGTCCACCACCACGATGTCAGGCTTATTCGCTAGAATAGTCCTGTCCGTGATGATGGACCGGTCCCAATAGAGCCGGACTCCGTCGCGCTCGAGTACCGGCACCGGTGTGTACTTGTAATACGGCAGCCTCTCATCCAGGAGACCGTACTTCAGAGCAAGCTCTTGGTGAAGGATCTTGGCTGCTTGGTTGTGTCTGTGCAGATACTCAGTGTTGGCAAGCGCTGAGCATCCCGAAAGCACATGTCTGAGTGACTCGCCGGGATGGCGACAAGCTCGACAGATGTCGTGAGTGCCATCCTTCAGAATGTACTTTCGGTAGTTCCGCGTCTTGACCACCTGATCTTGTATCGCACAGACAAAACCCTCGGTTTCCCCGAAGAGGTCACCAAAGCGCAGCCACTGCACGGACGCTTTTTTATCTACGTGTGGCTCATTAAGAGCTTTAAAAAAGCGTCCGTGCAGCTCCTTCTCCCTCCATACGGCCTCCCGGTCAGAGGTGCTAAGTACCACCGGTTTCTGCCACTCGGTTTGGGCTAAGGACAGTGGGGTGAGTCCTTTATCACATTCTATGACCTCTCTATGCATGGGGGACCCCCTCATCGTCTCAAAGTAGGTTCTGAGGTTGGCTATCTCCCGGTTATGCATGGTCTTGACGCTTAATACGCCTCGACCACCACACTTCCGGGGGATATACAACCTCATCACAGACGATTTTGGGTGGTGCATGCGATAAAGAGTCATAGTTGTGCGGACTTTTCTGTCCAGGGCGTCAAGTTCGGTCTGAGTCCATCTGAGCACGCCAAAGGTGTACATGAGAACGGGCATGACCCAGCCGTTATAAGCTCGGACTTTATTGGCGCCTGACAAATAACTTTTACAGATTTTTGTCAGACGGCCAAAAAAGGCTTCGCAAACAGACTGTTTCGTTTATTATTATTATTATTAAAAAACCAATAAAACCTGTAAGCCGCCTCCACTGTCACCGCTGCATGGTGCGGTACCGTTGTTGTGGTACCCCGCGCAGAAGTCGTTCCCAACCAGTATGAACTTGAAAACAGGATGGCTTGCCAGGCAGGTCGCACGTGACACCATCGGCAGATTCACTTGCTGGAGTGGCTGTGACAGCTCATCATCATTACTGTACCCCCAGCCAGCCAAAATACCCACTATACGCTTATCAGTCAAATCACTCATCCTCCGGTGCCATAAACACGCTGGCTGTATATAATCCGTGAACTGGACTTCCGATTTCAACTTCAGCAGAGCTATATCGTTAAGTAAAATTTCATTTATGTAACGTTCATGAATAATACTTCTTTCCACGTCCACTTTTACTGACTTTTTATCATCATCGTTCAAATTATATTTGCCAAGCACAACCGTAATAAAGCTATCTTCAGACCTTACGACGCAGTGAGCGACTGTTAAAACAAGTGTATGTGATATCAGGGTTCCTCCACAAACATAATTGGGTGGACTAGGACTTGAACGTTTTTGTTTATAAACAGCTACATGCCACGGCCAGTCTCCAGGCGCCGCTATACCATCGATTACAGATCCAGTTTCTATCACTTTGCGTCTTCCACAACGGAAATTAGTTTTGCCAGATTGTTTGCTCACAGCGAACCACTTGTAATTTTTATCCTGACCCTGATATTTGTTAAGAGATCCCACATCCGGGTTTTCACAATATTCTACATCGTCGATGGTAAAACTAATCAAATTAGGGAGTCCCGGATTTGTACCAGTCACTATAAAACTTAAACCTGTACGTTCGTTGATGCAGCGAACTTCTAAAACCTCTCCAGCAGACAAAGATATCTTTTCGTCTTTTTGGTCGATTAATGTAATGTTAACAGCAGCATCAAACGATACTCTTGCGAGACTATCCGTGGGAAAGTTTTTGTTTATATAAACATAGTATTGGTTGAGGTCCGGTGTTAAGCCATTGAACAGAACTATAATATCTTTTGCGTTTTTGCAAGGATATCCATTATGTACAGGACCATCCACTGGCATACACGAACTATCACTTTGCACTGTAGTAATCAACTCAACTATCACTAGACACAAACAAAAACCATATAATCCAATACGCTTCATTGTTGCTTTTAACAAAACACACGGTTTATAAAATTTACTGTATTCTTTAGACCATTAACCTCTTGTAGAACAGGTTTTAAGAGAGACACAGTCAAACTACACGAGTAGATATTATCTACTTATGTGGTCAAACACTGCATTAGCTATAATGGCTGCCCAGTTTAGTAATATTATGACATTTTTCCTCGTACTTAATATACCTACTTACTCATGCCTAGTATATTATTAAATATAAATAACGAGCGAACGAGCAGGTAATCTTAACTTCACCGATGCTGCCTTTGTACGGGTGAATTTAATCCCAGGTCATCTTCTGGCGAAACAATGATCACAAAGCTATGGACAGAAATTGCCAGAAGAAAGCTGCTGAAGAAGCAGAGCTGTCAGGGAAAGGAGTACCACCCTTGTTAGATGGCAAGAGGAATGGGTCCAGTCCACAAATGGGCGATGGATGCAAAGGCTGATTGGAAATATAAAGAGCAAAGGGTATCTGAAACACGAAATACTGACATTCCACACAGTGTTTCACTTTCACAGGGCATGGGGTGTTTATGCAGTAAGAGTGCATAAAAAAGATTACAGTCATCATCATCATCATCAATCTATAGACGTCCACTGCTGGACATAGGTCTCTTGAAGGGACTTCCACACGGCACGGTCTTGCGCCGCCTGAATCCAGCGGCTCTTTGCGACTTGTCTGACGTCGTCCATCCACCTAGTGGGGGGTCTTCCAACGCTGCGTCTTCCAGTGCGAGGTCGCCATTCCAGCACCTTGGGACCCCAACGTCTATTGGTTTTACGAACTATGTGCCCTGCCCATTGCCACTTCTGCTTTACAACCCGTTGAGCTATGTCACTCTAGTTCTCCTACGGATCTCCTCATTTCTGATTTGGTCACGTAGAGAAACTCCAAGCATAGCTCTCTCCATCGCCCGCTGAGTGACTCTGAGCTTATGTGGCACATAGTTAGCCACCATGTCTCCAAGTTACGCCTGCTTCTATACAATCTATCTAAATATAGTAAGTTGTACTAGTTTTATTCTTTCTTTCAGTTATCTAAGACTACGGCTCGGGGAGAAGGTGTTCGAGCGAATAGAGCCCATAGAAGACTCGAAGGGGAACAGCGGGATGAAGGGGCGCCTTGTCGTCACCAGCCTGAGGGTCCTCTGGCATTCGCTGTCTTCTCCTAGGATCAACCTGTGTGTGTACTTATGTATAAACTAATGATTTTAAGCTTACTTCGTGGTTTAACGACATAATATTTTAATATATATAAAACGGGGCCATACCACGATTAATTAATTTTTTTGTCGATATTTCAACCCAATTTCACGGGTCGTGGTCATGACGGGACTGCGGTGCTGCGAGAGATGAAATTCGAGCTGTCAAGGGCAGCAGCGAACTACCCTCTTTCTTGTTCTTTTCGCTGGAACTTCACGAGCTGTCTGCCAAAATACACTCACAAAGTCACTATTAACTTTCGGTGTCGTACGATGCTGTCTTGGTTTCCATAATTCTACCACTGGATTCCACATGTACTTGCTAGCTTAAAACCAACCTCACGATTGAAATTCTGGTGTCCTGTGTGTATCTACTTATTTCTATTGCCGCGATAACAACAAAATATAAGTAAAAATCAAAATGGCCGCCATGTCAATTAAAAAAAAAAGTACATAATCTTAAAGCTGTGATAGCCTAGAGGTTATGACGTCCACCTTCTAATCGGAGGTAGGGAGTTTGATCCCGGGCACGCAACTCTAACTTTTCAGAGTTATGTGCGTTTTAAGTAATTAAATATCACTCGCTTTAACGGTGAAGGAAAACATCGTGAGGAAACCTGCATGCCTGAGAGTTCTCCATAACGTTCTCAAGGTGTGTGAAGGCCTTCTCACTCTGAGAGGAGACCCGTGCTCTGCAGTGAGCCGGCGATGGGTTGATCATGATCATGACATAATCTTATACGATTGTACGGAACCCTTAGCGTGCGAGTCCGCCTCGCACTTGACCTGTTTTTGGTATTTTCAGCGATCGGCCTTAACTGCTTCATATCAACAAGCACCAAAGTGGTGAACTCCGGCCTACGCGGCGCCACTCAAGCGTTATACATTCTCGCAGGGTACAACACTAACCGATATGAGTTCGTCTTCACCAACCTATCTCCCAACTGCGTCCGGCATTATACTTCTGTTGTAGGAGTTCATAAGTAGGTCCATTAATTTATTTGATAATACTATTTATTTTATTTATTTATTTATTTTGTCTGGTGGGAGGCTTCTGCCGTGGCTAGTTACCACCCTACCGGCAAAGCCGTGCCGCCAAGCGATTTAGCGTTCCGGTACGATGCCGTGTAGAAACCAAAGGGGTATGGGTTTAATAAAAACTGCCATACCCCTTCCAGGTTAGCCCGCTATCATCTTAGACTGCATCATCACTTACCACCAGGTGAGATTGCAGTCAAGGGCCAACTTGTATCTGAATAAAAATAAAAAAAATAAAAAAATACTAGCAAAAAAAATACGCTCGCTGCGCTCTTAGATAACGTTATTTTTGTTTTTTACTAACTGTTGCCCTAACTTCGTCGGCATCCCGTGAAAACTGTCTTTTCCCGTGGATTCTCCAAAAAAAAACTTTCATATAAAACTTGTCCTAACAATAATTACAAACACAACAAAAAAGAATTACTTATCCAATTTTATCCAGTTGTTCTCAAGTAATGGCGTGACCAAGGGAAATAGGTACCTATTTATATTTATAAGATTTCACTTGACTTGTACTATTTTTTCGTGCTTAAAGCTTCTTTTCAGTCAAATTAAAATATATGATTGCGCTCGCTTCGCTCAAGCTTCTGTTTAATGTTTCAGAGCATACGCAGCATCACGAATGTACCGTGATTTAAAGCTCAGGGGACCCTTTATACATAACAAGCAATTACGCGTACTGCCCCTTGAAAAGGTATAACTTTTTTGTAGATTTAATGATGATAAAATATCCTTTATTCAACAAAAAACAACAAATAAAAAAATACAGACAGAAAACAGATAGAGATTTCACCTTTAACTACTAACTAAGCCCGCAAATAGAATTAATTTAAAAAAAAGTTATGATATGAATGTTCACATTGACAACACTAGCACTTAAATTATTAACTTTGGCCACTTGTTCGAAGTTCGGATACTTTGACGAAAATAATCTCGTATTAAATAAAACTTTTCACTTTTCTAGATCTGTCTCATGGAACATGGCATTTGGAATTTATCGAGCGAATCTGGTAATCTAGGCACCATGGTGATAAGCAACGTGAGGATTGTCTGGTATGCGGACGTCAACGATGCCTTCAACGTTTCTATGCCGTATATAACCATTGAAAGTGTAAGTTTTCTATATTATTTTCATGTAGGTATACCTAATTAGTTAATTCAGCAATTAAATACGAATAAATTTCATTCTCCTAAATGAATTTCAACAGGGAGTTTTAGTGTATTATTATAAAGTCATTATTTTTAAATTAATTTGTGGTGGATACGTACAAAATAGTAGTTTATTGTGTTTGTTACCGGTTTCTTTTAATGTATTATGTACTCTATGACAGATGTGACAGTAGAGTTTCATGAAATAAATGAGTTGAGATTGAAATTAATATTTTTAGCAGCGAATTTTCCGCTGAATTTGCGGGGGCCTAAATGGCAAAAAGTTAAACAAAAACGTGGCACGTCATCTTATCGTTGCCTATCGTGTGCCTAAGCGTACAAACTTTAAAATAATATAACGCATAAGAAGCTTCGCTTCTGTTGAGTGTTCCACTACATTTCACAGTTTCTTTTTTCACAGATTACAATACGCAATTCAAAATTCGGTGACGCTCTAGTTATTGTAATACGACCTGCTTGCGGTGGATATGTGCTGGGCTTCAGAGCTGACCCCCACGACAGGCTTGCTCCTTTGCTCAAAGAACTGCAGACTTTACACCAGGCGTATACTGAGAAACCTGTGCTTGGAGTCGAAATGAATTGGGGGAGTGAGGTAGTTTTATTGTTTCCTTTACAATTACAGGACTTTTTACTGAATCAAATCTTCTCAGCAGACATTTGGGATGACCTAACTTACAAAAAGTGAAACGAATGAATGCAGTGACCACCTACTTCTCTAAACTGTGCGCACACCTCATTGGCTAAGAAGCCCATACGAGTGAGCGAACAGAGTACACGGTTGTATACAAAATACGTAAGAAATTTCACTTCTGCCTAGTGCCGCACGCCACCTCACGGCTTTTTTATTAGATCAATAAAGTTTTAGATTGATGTCACGAACTTCACTTTCAGGTTTCAAGACCAACACAAGATGAATTAGAAGATTTGGAAGAAATTGGAGAACCGAGAGGTGAAATGGGTCCAAGTCTGTATTTAGCTTCTCAGCAGTCCCATAATAAAGAAGAAACGGATGTGCAACCAGTCTATAGCTCCTATTTAGGGCTAGCTATCGAGCCGTTGAAAGAAGGATTCACGCTTAAAAGCCTATTTGAAGTTCAGACCTCTACGAATTAAATTAATTAATTGAATATTAGCTTCGTATTTTTATTATTAATAATTATATTATATCCGCTAGTGTTATTTTGTTAAATAAATTATCATTAAAAAATGGCAGCTATTTTTACAATAATTTATAAAAATAATAATATGGTACATGTATCCAACTTTCAACTTATTTTTGACGTTGACATTACCACAGAACCACAGAACAAAGGAATTTGAGGGATTTCAATTTTAAACTTTTTTCGAACTTGAAACTCGATTTAATATTAAATCAGTGAATTGTATAACTTAATTTTTAAGTCCAATTAGCTAAGTGCAAAAAGCATAATAAAAGAAAAATAAGGATTGCAATCGTCCAAAATTCTTACTTATATCATTTCGTTTTCGTTCTAGGTCACTTTAGAAATCGGTTTTGTAGATTAAAATCGATGTATTGACCTAGTTATCAATATTCGATATCTCATCGCGTAAAGTGGACATCCTTATTTCAATTTTGCGTTTTTCCCTCATTTTCCAATGTCAATGTACTCTGTGGTTTTCAATACATTTACTCTTTGGTTTTTACGAGGTTTTCACCACAGAGTACTTTTTACATATGGAAAGTTTTCACTCTGTTCTGTCACTCACTTTTATTTATCCTATATGTTATTGGTCTGTGCTTTTATTTATTTTTGTGTAATTTACGCCAGGGGGGTGGCAACTTTGTATGGGGCCACTGCAGACTTTTTTATGGAATCATTTAGAATGAAACAAAGAAATTCTTTGTCTCATTCTAGACTTCAAAGTCAGAGACAAAGTTTCAAACTATAAACAACTGGCAACTATCTACTCTATGGTACGTTTGTTTTTAGGTTGTTGGTTTAAATATGAAAGTTTTCTTTCCCAACAGTTGTGATAAATTTGTATATTTTTAGTTGTATTTCATGTGGTTTAGTGTTTTTGCTTCTATTTTTCTCTCCCTGTTAGCTTGAAGAAACTCGCAGCAGTGTGATTGAGACTAGAGAAAAATAAGGACAGTGACTTATTGTTTGTGACTCTTTTCGTTTGTAAGATTAAATTTATCATGTCTGATAAATATAGAAAGCGTGTTAAGTGCTGTGCATTGGCTTTCGACCCAACACTTACTATCCACTCTTTACCAAGAGCCGGAAAGGCATCTAATTATGCAAGGTAAATATTGTCGTGTCCCTTAAGTACCAGCTGTTCTTTTTGTCTACAAACCGGCTAAAGAAGTCAGAAACGCTAGTGTTTTTGATATTTTGGTTTATTATATAGTATTATTATAATGTTTCAGGCTTCGAATTTGGGCAGAATATTGTTTTGCCAATGTAACTGAGTAGGTGTTGAAAAGCTTGCACACCAGCAGTGTGCCTGGCTCACCAGCAGAAACATTGCAACAACATTCAATTTCAGTGGTATGTACCTAGTAACTATACATTTCTATTGCAATTTGTAAAAAATTCTCAGAAAAACATCAATTGTTCATTTTGCCTTATTTTAGAACCTGTCCTAATGTGCCTATTTTGTCTCTGCCAGCAGACACATCACAGCAACATTTAATTCAAGTGGTACATAATATAGATTTCTATTGCAATATGTACCTACTTAATACATTCTCAGTAGAGAAACCAATATATTGATTGTGTATTTTGCCTTATTCCAGGAACAGTCAGTGTGGCTTCCGCAACCCACTAGGTACCAAATGTGCCTATCTTATCTCGGCCACCAGATACATCACAGTGGTATGTAATAAGATACATCACAGTGGTATGTTATATAATGTTTCTATTGCAATTTTTTATAAATCATCAGTTAAAAAATATAATAATTTTGTGTATTTTGCCTTATTTCAGGACCTGTCTGTGCTTCCACAAACCACTACCAAAATAATATGCCTATATGCCTATCTTGGTTCTGTTCATTATTTTATTTATGATATATTGAATAAGTAGTTCTTGCTATGTAACATTCCCTAGTTTGAAAAACATTTCAGTATTAGATCTTTAATAATAATTAATCTGTTTAAAAGATAATAATTCTATTAAGATTTATTACTGTAATCCAACTTTGGTTTAACTTTAACCTGTTTTTGTAATTTCTTCATTATGTATGCTGTGGATTATGACATAGTTGTAATAAAACACTTTAAAAGTACATTTTTTTTACTTCATCTAATAGCTTAGAAAAAAAATAAGTAAAAACATAACTTAAATCTTTGTATGGTTTTCACAGTATAATATAAAAATTTATTTCTAAAAATTATAGCATTTTAAAAAGTTTTTACTTGTTTTATTCCAGTTTTGTTATGGCCGCTTTCCAATCGCCATAAATAATAATCTTTAACTGTGGAATAAACTCCTCGGTTAAAGATTATTTGGCGATTGAAATGCGGGCCTAATATAGAAAAAAAAAAATACGGGGTTCGTTATTTCGCGCCAAAAGTTTAATTCTATGGAATCACTAATAGATGGCGTGACGGTGCATAGTCTGCACTTTATTTGTATGTAGTTGGGCTTCTTCTCCTGGAGTAAATGTGTTCTGTGAATTTACGTGTACAAGTTTTGTAAGACCTTTATTTATAAGATACTTTTAAGTAATACTTCGTAGGATGTAATTACTATAATATTAAGTTTTGACTATGAACAAAGACGGCACCAGGTGTGGTGCTGCGGGTCTTGTAAGTATGTCTTTGTTATTTAACTATTTTGATATTTAAAATTAAAACATTCTGTTGTATTGCCACAATGAAACCAAGTCGCCAAGCTGGCAAATCATTGAAGTAGGTACCTAGTCTATAAAGAATTAGTGGAGATCTACCTAGGGAAAATCCATATGAAAAATCTCTAGTGTTTAGACCCAGCAGTTTAAGCTATATTTACGTTTACATTGTGGCTAATTCTGTTGTTGTGTAAAAGAGAATCGGCCCCATTGATATGCCAGTTAGCTTTAGATACCTATTTAATAAAATAGAGTAAAATCCTGCACAGCTTGCTTCTAAAACCTCAAGGTCAAACTTAGCTTTTCAAAGCTTTCAAAAATTAGATTAAGTTAGCTTATGAAGCTCTAAAAGACTAGGCCATAGGTATCTATACTAATATTATAAAGAGGAAAGATTTGTGTGTTTGTAATCCGATAAACTCTGAAACTCTGAAACTGATTTTGATAATTCTTTCACCACTATAAAGCCACGTTATTCAGAAGCAACATAGGCTATGCTAGTTTTATAACTAGCTAGCCTAGTTTATAGTTTATTCACTATTACCCCCCCCCCCCTTCCCCCCGCCTCATACCCCAATTGCCATCTCGACTTTCATCGCATACTATATAGCAAATGACATAATATAATAGGAGGTATGAGCATAAAATAAAATAAAAGTTTAAGAAAGATTACAGTTAAAATGTTGGTATTTTATTTACAGAGACGTTCAGCAATAGTGGAAAGACTGCGGCTCAGAGAAGAATGGTCGGCGTTGAAAGAGATTCCCAACGACACAGAAAGCAGACAGAAACCTAGCACAAAGGCCAAAAAACAGCACAATACTAACACTGTACCTAAGGCACATAAAAATACTGCAGTAAATAAGGTTATTAGTAGAAATGATAAATGTAAGGTGAGTGTAAAGTTATTTTCAACTTGTATTTTTTCACTAGATTTTGCTTGTGACTACACAAATTTCAAACCCTTATTTCACCCTCCTAAAGAATGAGTTTTCTAAAATCCTTTCTTAACAGATGCCTATGTCATAATAGCTATCTGCATGCCAAATTTCAGCCCGATCCGTCCAGTAGTTTGAGCTGTGTGTTGATAGATCAGTCAGTCAGTCACCTTTTCCTTTTATATACTTAGACTAGCTTATGCTCGCGACTTCGTCCGCGTGGACTACACAAATTTCAACCGCCTATTTCACCCCCTTAGGGGTTGAATTATCAAAAATCCTTTCTTAGCAAATGCCTACGTCATAATAGCTATCTGCATGCAAAATTTCAGCCCGATCCATCAAGTAGTTTGAGCTGTGCGTTGATAGATCAGTCAGTCACCTTTTCCTTTTATATATTTAGATTTAGATTATTATTCAATCTATCATTATTTGTACAACAGGAAGTGAGTGAAATACTGCGAGGTATAGTAGTCCTGGTAGAGGTCGGGTCGGAGCCCCGTGCTCTGCCGCTGCGGGCCGCGCTCTCAGCCCTAGGAGCCTCCGTGGTGCCGGTTTGGAGCCCGCTGGTCACACATCTAGTCTGGACACAAGGTATCATACACATCTCAACTCATCGCTGGCTGACTACGGATTTTGCCTCAGATTGAAAAGAGTGTAGGTCATAGTCTACCATGCTAACCAAGTGCGGATTGGCATACTTCACACACCTTTGAGTACTTCTCAAGCATGCAGGTTTCCTATCGTTGAAACGTCCATACTAATATTATAAATGCGTAAGTGTGTCTGTCTGTCTGCTTGCTTTTCAAGGCCCAAAAGCTTAACCGATTTTGATGAAGTAAGCTTACATTCCAGGGAAGGACATAGGCTACTTTTTATCCCAGAAAATTTATCCCAGATTTTAAAAAACTGAAATCTAGATTACAATAAAGAGAAAAAGAGAGTAAAAGTGGACAGGGAAGCACTTATCTTGACCCTTGGCAGTTCCAGAGGTTGCAGAGGGAGTAGAATAGTTACAAAAAGAAGATGGAAAGTATTATTGAGAAGAGCATAATAGATATTATGTAATGTAATATATTTGTCCTTTTGAGGTATGGAACAGTTAAAAAGTACCAAACAGTAGGTAGTCCAGGCTGCATACTAAAATACTTAAAATTCAAACCCTTTTATAGGTGGTTGTAGAAGCACCCGTGCAAAAGCCAGGGTGTTAGGATGCAGTCTCGTGTCTCCACTCTGGGTGGAAGCCTGTGCGGTAGAGGGCAGGAAGCTGCCAGAGAGGATCTTCCCCGCGCCCACCAGGCCCTCCGACCTGCCCTCTCCCGCTACTCTGAGGAGGTTCCTGGTAAGTCATACTCATCATCTTCGGCGAGCGATAGATGTACACTGCTGGACATAGGTCTCTTATAGGGACTTCCACATGCCACGATCTTGGGCCACCGCCGCCATCCAGCAGTTCCCACGAAGATACAGTCTCACATGTACACAGATACATGCCACGATGTCTCCACACTGGGTGGAAGCCTGTGGGGTACAGGGCAGGAAGTCTCCAGAGAAGATCTTCCCCGCGCCCACTGGGCCTTCTGATCTTGTCTCTTCTGCTACTTCTTGGTAAGTCATACCTACTCATCTTTTTTAAATGTTATTTACTAGCTTATGCCGAGTTATGCCCGCGACTTCGTCCGCGCGAACTTCCCAAATTTCTAACCCCTATTTTACCCCCTTAGGGTGCCTGTCCACTGAAGCGGAGCAGAGATGTGTTGAGCAGACCAGTCAGAATGTCGGTAAATAATGTGATAATTTTATTCCGTCATCTGACAAAACTGGTTGGTCAACTATACACATCTCCGCTTCAGTGGGCAGGCACCCTTAGGGATTGAATTTTTAGCGACCCTTTTTTAGCGGATGAAGCCCGATCCGTCCAGTAGATTGAGCTGTGCATTGATAGATCAGTCAGTCAGTAAATCACCTTTTCCTTTTATATACGAGTATGTATATTTCTTGTTAATCGACTTGTAACAATAATCGTGTATGTTTTATCGGTTCACCAGAAAAAAGCGGAGCAAGAGAACATACCGCTCCAAAACCTCCTAAACGACAGTTCAGAAGCGGATAAGCGCCCGAGACTGCGCCTGTCTAGCGACACTAGTCGCGACACCAGCCATGACACATCTAAAGACACTTCCCACGATGCTACAGGTGAGCTTGCCAGGCTATTGGCCTTGTCCAGTGTGCTTAGTAAGAAAAAAAAATTTTTTTTATAATATCCAACATTGACAGAATGAAAGTGTCAAAACACAAAAGCGACACAGTAAAATGGACCTAAAGCTCCTTGATTTAAAGTTAAAACTTCAGTACCACCGATTACAATTACAGTAGAAGTACACTAGATTACCGTTTGGAGCGCTGGCTATAAATATTTAGACGAACTTGAGCTTTAAAACAAGGTAATTAAGGTTCATTTTAATTATACGTTGAAGTCAGTCCAGAGGCGGACAAGAAGACCTTAGACTACGCCTCTAGCGACACTATATTCGCTGAAACAAGTAGGTATAGCTCTCTCTCTCTCTGAGACGTTATCCGGATGAGGCTGAAAGGAGATCGCCCGTGAACGGGCCCTCTTTTGTGGCGTCGTGTCAAAACTTAATTTTTTTTTTTTTTATGTGTTATTTTTTTACGATTATGTTTTATAACGACTTTTTTTCACTCTATTATTGAAAATATCCACAATTACAGTTAGAATCGTAAACATGCATTTATTTTGAAGAAGTATTAATTAAATATAACCTCAATATCAGCAATATAAAAAATAAGATTTCTTTATAACCAGGGTGAATAAATAAAAATCGTTTGCAGAATATAAAGAGTTAATTATTTGTCTACAAAATAAAATTAAAACCATGGTGACACAACAATTATATTAGGGGGGGCCCAAAGCTCCTAAGAAAATGGGCAATCTCTTTTGTCATGTTATTATGACGTAGACATCCGCTAAGAAAGGATTTTTGAAAATTCAAGTCATAAAATATTGGGTAAAGGTGCTATATTTTATCACAGATATAGAAAGCCGTGTGAACACCGCGCCGAGGCGTAGGGCTCCGGGGCCCGCTGACACACAAAAGCCCCTCAAGTCCAAGAGGAAGCTGTTCACACAGAAGGAGCCAGAGTTGCTCACCACTGACGAGGAGACAGGTATGCTAATTCGTTTATTCACTAGCTTATGCTCGCGACTTCGTCCGCATGGACTACACAAATTTCAAACCCCTATTACACCCCCTTAGGGGTTGAATTTTCGAAAATCCTTTCTTAGCGGATGCCTACGTCATAATAGCTATCTGCATACCCAATTTCAGCCCGATCCGTCCAGAAGTTTGAGCTGTGGGTTGATAGATCAGTCAGTCAGTCAGTCAGTCACTCACCTTTTCCTTTTATATATTTAAGATTCGTGTAAAGCGAGGTGATCAGTGTAAAGCGAGTTTTAGACTAGCAAGAACTTCTTGCAAGTTATTCCGCAAGTGCTTGCAGAACTGTTTACACTACGAGCAATATTGTACATGTACATACATTTGTAACTTGCGGCAAGTCGAGCAAGTTACAAAACTTGCGGAAGTGATCGTTTACACGGTAGAAATAGCTTGCGGAAGTCAACTTTTGCAAGTTTTTTTGCTAATCTAAACCTCGCTTAATAGCTTTGTAAACAGTAGGGTTGTAACCAGGCATATTATAAGGCTGCAATGGCTTGTATAATTCGGTATAATAACATTGTAAATTGAAAAATTAAAAAGAGCAACCGCCGAGTTTCTTGCTGGTTCTTCTCAGTTGGAACGGCATTCCGAACCAGTGGTAAATTAAAACTACCTGACTATTCATAAGTACTTGTAAAAAGGTTAGATGAATAAAAAACATTCTATTCTATTCTATATTTTAGTACAATTGTAGTTCTATAGTGATATTTTTTGGAGTCGCTGCCAATGAGGTGCCAATATGAAGAGTAGATAGACGGTTCGTGCGGCTAATTGGCACCGGCTCCAAAAATGTTACTATAGAACTACAATAACTCTTGTATACATAATATATTGGGTAATAAATTAAATTATTTTATACTTAGTGTTTGTGTTTATTGAAGTCGGTTTTAATTTTTTATTATTTATTATTATTTAAGTTTTTTGTGGGCGTTGGTTCGAATCCCACTTCTGAACTGTAAAATGCTCCTCAATGAAATGATAGACATACAATATAATCCTTTTAGTAACGTTTATTTCTCTCGAACACTATTAGTTATTTGTTGTGATTTTATTTCATTTACTTATTGATTTTTAATTCTTTTTAAAATAATTAATTATCAACGTCACGCCGTACCAAAAGCGATTAATGACGTCACAAGACGTAAACGACAATTATTTTTCAATTTTTAACATATTACAACATACACTTAGCCTTGCCACTTGGTACCTAGCCACGGCCGAAGCCTCCCATCAGACCCATATAATGTTATGTACCAATGTATATCATTTTTGTTATGTTTGTTTTCAGATGACGAACCAACGGCTGGCCGGAAAAACATGCAACCGTCGAAAATAACTCAACAGAACAGAAAAGACCTGGCCAAAGCGGAACGCATGGCCAGACTGCTGTTGGGGACTTGCAAGACTATACAGACACTCAGACACACGCAGCATAATAAAACACCAAAAATTGTGAGTTTTACATATTTTTTGGTTTGGGTTTTTGAAGTAAAGCTTTTTTAGTTGCAGTGCAAATTCCTGAAAGGCCGAGCAAAAGCGAGCGAAAAGAATTTTTCTTTTCATTTTTTCATGTCTATCTCTCTGCTAGCCTTTCACGGTCCTACGGTTTAATCGATTTTGATGAAATTTGGTACAGAGGTACAAAATAAAAAAAGAGGTAGTTTACATCCCGGAGAAGGACATTGCTGCTTATTATCTCGGAAAATCAACGAGTTCCCACGGGATTTTAAAAAAAACCTAAATCGACGCGGACGAAGTCGCTGACATCAGCTAGTAGCATATATTTATTTGCTGATCAAACACATATCAAAAACACAATAAACATTTACAAAAATTATTTCATGATGTGTTTCAATATTCCAGGTGTTGACAGGCATGTCTCGCAGGGAGCGCCACGAGGCGTGGCAAGCTATCAAGCAACTGAACGGCAAAGTGCAGGAACACGTCGACAGAAAAACCACACACGTCGTCATGGGCTCGTGTCATGAACCAGAACACATCATCACAACAAACTCACCCAAAACCCCGGGACAATCGCCGAAAAACTCAAAAAACCCCCTAACAATGTGCAACAAATGTAATAGTCCCGGGACAATACTCTCCCAAATGTTCTCAACCAACGTCACTGTTGAGGACTTTTCTAAAAAGGACAAAAATGACAGGCATGTCGTATGTCATTGTGACTGTGACATTTCTGGCGTTAAAAACTTAACTGACACGTCAAATAATAATTTGGAGTTTCCTATAGAATTACAATGTAATGGAATTAATCTCGATTCCAATGAATGTGCCCAAAATAATGGAGAAAATAGGGAAGATATTTTGAAAAATGTGGTTATAAGTAAACCTAGAACAGTCAATGCCTTATTAGGGGCGGCCAGAGGTTGCAGGGTTTTGGGATTGGATTGGGTAAAAGATTCGCTAAGGGCGAATCGATGGTTGCCCCATATAGGATATGAAGTTAAACATTTGAAAAAGATTTGTCAGGTATGTACTTTATTATTTACTAGCTTATGCCCGCGACTTCGTCCGCGTGGGTTTAGGAACGCTTTGATTATCCGGGATAAAAAGTAGCCTATGTCATTTGCCAAGTCTTTAACTATACCCATCCCAAGAATCCGGTTAATCCGTGGCGCCATGATTAACCAACCGTCTTAACAATAAACCAACAAACAAACACTTTCACATTTATAGTATGGGTAGTGACTAGTTTATGCCCGCGAGTTCGTCCGCGTCGACTACCCAAATTTAAAACCCCTATTTTATCCCCAGCGGGTAGTGTCGTCGTCATATAAACATTAGCTCCGTATTAAAAGTGCGAAATAAAATTAAAATAGTGATGTTTAGTGAATAAAAAGTCATAAAACAATAAATAATGGTGTAAAGATAAAGTGGTAGTGTTATATAGATAAAAATATTGGAAATAAAAGAAATAATTCTAAAATACTATCGTAAAATGATTGGTTAAAAACTCAATGTTTTTACAAATTTTGCTGACATCTAATAGTGCTAAAAGTGTTATTCAACCAAAATATCACAAATCGGGACAAATATCGACAAAAAAGTGATAAAATCAAGATAATACACAAAGTTAATTTATGGAATATTTTTACTTTCCAAGACGATTCTTTTGGTATGAAAATTAATGCCATCTTCAGGAGAATAGCTAAACTAAATTGCAAGACGCCAGCCTTTGAGTATCGGAACCATAATATCATAGTAATAAACTATCCCGTGAGATGTCACTAGGAGGTATATGAATAAATATTGAAGTTTTACGAAATATTATGATAAATAAGTATCTTTGTCATAAAAATTAATATGGCAGGAGACACTGAACAGCTTCTTATGGCTCTAGAAAAAATGGAAGAAAAAATTACTACAAAAATTAATAACAATATTGATCAAAAATTTGAATGTCTGCAGAAAGAACTCCAAGATATAAAACTTAAAAATGAAGACCAGGAGAAGCGAATATCTTTAATAGAGAGACAACTAAGGGGAAAGAACCTCATATTTTTTGGAGTACCTGAAGGAGAAAAAAATTATGAAGAGCTAGAAACCAAAATAGTGGATATTATTATTAAGAACATGGAAATAGAATGCAGCTATAGAGATATTGAAGCAGTTCAGAGAATTGGGAAGAAAGAAATAGACAAGACAAGGCCAGTTAAGATTACCTTTGTAAGTCTAGGAACAAAAATAAAAATTTTAAAACTCAAAAAGTCCCTAGAGAGCTCCAGTATCTACATACAACACGATTACCCACAGAAAGTTTTGGAAATCAGGAAAACCTTAAAAGAGCAAGTAAAAATGGAAAGAGATCAAGGAAATAGAGCAGTCATTAAATATGACAAACTCTTTGTAATTAAAAATAAAGGAAGCTCTAAAACTAGACAGAAAAGACCATTGAACATCACTCCTCCACAGGCAAAAAATACGGCAGAAAATCAAAATGAGCGTACTCCTAACTATGATAATATACAAATAAATAAAAAGAATAAAACGATGTCCTATGGAATACGCCAATATATACAAAACAAAAATAAAGATAGCACGACACCAGAAAATCAATAGCAACTAATTCAAATACAAACGCCGAAAAACACTAGCCGCATAGAAAAACAGAACATTATAAAAAAAAAAAAAGTAGAACAAATAAAAATTTAAAAAAAAAATCTCCCCCAGAACGGCTTGTCACCGCGGGGGCAGTAGACAAAAACCCTCCACCAAACAAAAAATTCTATAACGCCACTTTCAATGTTAGATCGTTGGCGACATGGAGTACTCTAGCTAGAGACAGGTGCATAATGCATATGGGGAGGAATGGAGGAGGCTTAAACCGCCACAGGCGGTCCTTACATATAAATAAAATATATACCTCACAAATAAGTAAAAAGCATGTTTATTATGATTTTATTATAAGGAAAATATTATAAATACCTACTACTTATGATGACGGAAATAGGATTAAAAAATTAACTAGATTATAAGCAAAATGTTGTTAGAGTAGTGTCATAGAATTAAGAATTAATGTAAGGAATCTAAATAAAGCTTTTATTATTATTATTATTATTATATTATTTTATCCCCATTAGGTTTTGACTTTCAAAAATCCTTTCTGAGCGGATGTGTACGTCATAATAGCTATCTGCATGCCAAATTTCAGCCCGATCATGCCTGAAAGTTCTCAATAATGTTTTCAAAGGTCTGCCAATCCGGGATTGGCTTATGGCCTAAAGTCTTCTCATTAGTGACCCGTGCTCAGTAGTTGGTCGGCAATGGGTTAATCGTAATTAAATACTTATTTTTCTAATCCTTATACGTTTTCCTTTTTGCAGAAAGCACGTGTCGAACGTTCAGCGCTCAACAAAATGCATACCGAGTACGCTTACGATGTCTTCAATGGGATGCGAGTCCAAATATCTCCGGACGCCGACCAAAAGGACGCCATCACACAACTATTGACACTCTGTGGCGCTGTCATACAAAATGGCGACCAACCAAACGTCGAAAATAATCATAAAAGCGGTAAAAATGGCGCCAAAATCAAATTCAACAATCTTCTCGCTCGAATCCAAAACCAAAATGGCAGAAAAAATAATCAGCTGACACAAATTGGCCGGCGCGTAGGTACACAAAATGGCCGACAAATTCAAGATGGCGGAACTTTAACAGCTGATTTTGACTTGACAGTTGGTAAAGGCAAAGGCGAGGTCAGTTCGAAATGGGTTTTCGATAGCGTTGCGGCAGCTAGGATGAGGACTACTCGACGATATATAAATGACTAGCTTTTACACGTGATTTTGTCTGTTTGGCTTATTTTTGCCATATTTCGTTCACCAGTATTCAAGATGGCGGACACATTGAAAAACAAAAAGAAGTCACTGTGGCGCCATCTACAAAATGGCGACCAACCAAACGTCGAAGATAATCAAAAAGCGGTAAAAATGGCGCCAAAATCGAATTGAGCGATCTTATCGCTCGAATCAAAAACCAAAATGGCAGAAAATACAATGAAATGACACAAAATGGCCGGCGAATTCTGTACAGCTCATTCTGATTTGACAGTAGTTTGACATTCATAATACATATTTTATTTAAGAAAAATATTAAATACATAACAAAATACCTACTAAGATTAGGTACAAAATGTCAATACTAATAAAATATGACAAGGAGGAATAAAAAACAATATTTAGTTATTATAACGCGTAAAATTTAAGTCCTTTTTGAGTCAAATTTCATGTTAAAAGTTCCATTTTAGTCCTTGTTTTAAAAGTGAACCGTACTTTTGACATGTCAGTTGACCCATAGAGTTAAAATGGCGCGTGAATTTTATAGACTTGTTATTACCGTTAATATTTATTATATTAATATTATTTAATACACGTAAAGTGGAAAAGACAAAGTTAGTATAAGTCCCACAAATTGCTATTGCGCTGGAACCATGTCTCATTAGCATCGAAATGACGTCATTTTGACGTCAGCCGAAATGAAAATATACCATCAGCTCGAAACTTCAGTCCAGTGCGGACGTCACTAAAATGGCGGCCATGCGCATTAGCAATTTGCGGTACTTATAATTCGAAATGGTTTTTCGATTCTGATTTATAAAATGTTAAAATCTATATTGTAAATATGTACATACATAATGTATTTTTTTGAGAATATTTTTTTTTTAATATATAAAAATTCAAAGTCCTGACTGACTGACTTATATATCAACGCACAGCATAAACCGCTTGTCCTAGTGTTTTTTGTAAAGAGTAGGTATCCACTAAAAAGGATTTCTTGAAATTCCACCCCTAAGTGGGTTAAATGGGGGATGGAATAAGTAATATAAAAACGTATGTAAGTCCGTCATTTTTGAAGTTACATCAATGAAAATTGGTATTTAATGGTGCGGCTGTGGGGGGCGTCCCCCCGCCTCATACCCCGATTGCTATCTCGACCTGTCGTGTACCTGCTATTTATTATTATATTATCTACTTTGTAAATCATTATTGATAAAATAAACTTGTAATTTGTATTTTATAATCTTTTTTTTCATAGCGATAATCCTCTTGACTCGGACAGTGGTAACGGTGAAGGAAAACATCGTGAGGAAACTCGCATGTCCTAGAGTGCTTAATGTTTTGTGCCTGATAGTTCTCCATAAAATTGTGTGTGAAGCTTGCCATACCCGCACTTAACCAGCGTGGTGGACTGTGGCCTAGCCCTAGACCGTTCTTATCCCAAATACACCCGTGCTCACTAGTAATCCAGCGATGTGTTGAGATGATATAGCTGACACTTGTGATCCATATTAATTTTATAAATGCGAAAATGTATCTTCTAGTGTCCGGCTAACGAAAGAAGAGACTGGAAAAGCGCGGCAAATTTAAAAAATTACGGGTTAATTTTAGAGCTGCTGACATTTTTTAGGGTTCCGTACCTCAAATGGAAAAACGAAACCCTTAGGATCACTTTGTTGTGTCTGTCAAGAAACCTACAGGGTACATCCCATTGACCTAGAATCATGAAATTTGACAGGTAAGTAGGTCTTATAGCTGGCATTAGGGGAAAAATCTGAAAACCGTGATTTGTAGTTACATTACACAAAAAAAAAAATTAATATTTTTAAAGTAAGATAACTATATCAGTGGGGTATCATATGAAAGGTCTCCACTTGTACATTCTAAAACAGATTTTTATTTATTTTTATGCATCATAGTTTTTGAATTATCGTGCAAAATGTCGAAAAAATACGACTGTTGTACGGAACCCTCGTTGTGCGAGCTAAACTTGCACTTGGCCGGTTTTTTTAATTCGCCGCGCTTTTCCAGTCGTTTCTTTCCAAACTATCAAATATAAAAATAGGTACCTACCTACTTAGATAAATAAAACAACATGAACAGGATAGTTAGATTTTATTAAATTATATTATTTGGTACAAAACTATAAAAAAGTAAACTTTCTATAAAAACAATATACCTAAGCTACTATAAATTATTTTTTAATTACTGGAAAACAGGCTGTTTACAAACCGTAATTTTATTAACACCTTTTTTCTAACAAACAATCAATATTTTGCTGCGACTTCGTCCGCGACCCGCGTGGATTTAAGTTTTTGGAAAGGATTGTTCCCGGGTAATCCCGTATGAACTTCCGATTTTCCGGGATAAAAGTACCTAGTCTAAGACCCAATTTCACCAAGCATTTAACCCCCATTTAGTTAAACATGACGTATTAATGCTAGCGCGTTTTGGCAGATGACATACCTACGGGATTTACGGAAAAAGGAGACACACAGTACACGGCAGAAAGTAACGTACATCGACCCGAAATTTAGAATGACATTTCGGATTTGTAGAGCGTTGTCTCTGTCACTCACACCTACGTTTTGTCGGTCTCAACGACAAGGACAACGCTCTCCAAATCTGCTATCTCCTTCTAAAGGTCGATGTACATAACTTTCGGCCGCGTACTGTACAAAGAATGTTTACTAAACCATGATTAACTTGCTTGGTGAAATTAGGCATTAGTCACTCTCCTTGGCGGCGTTATTATAAAGGACAAACAAACACACTTTCGCATTTATAATAGGTATAAGTAGAATTAATGAGTTAACATGAACTTATCAAATATAGTGCTAGTAGACATTTTACGAATTAATTTCGCTTATTAGCATGAATTTGTATAATTTATGGTCCTAGACCTAGTCGACTTTCATGCCTATCAAAATTAGATTTAGGTATTTTAGTTTTTTTTATATTGATTATTTATTCATATGGAAAAACTAAACTTTCTGTATTTTGCATACGCTGGCTCAGTCTTTTAGTACCTACTAGAAACTAGAAAGCTGTATTTTGGCGTGAGTATACCATATATTCGGTATATACATATATATTAATCACGCCGACAAAGTGGTATAGGAACCATGTGTCATTAACATTTTGATGTCAGCCGAAATAAAAATATACCATCAGCTCGAAACTTCAGTCTAGTCTCAGTCTGACGTCACTAAAATGGCGGCCACGAGCATTAGCAATTTGCGGGACTTTTGCGGGAAGTTACTCGTACAATCATGATTTCTCAGTTATACATAAATCATTATGCCTCCAAATTCATACAATATTATGGCTCCAAATCACTACTACCTACCTATATCATTTCAAAAAGTGGCCCAAGTGCTAGTTAGATTCGTGCACTGAGGGTTCTGTACTACGCGCATTAGTAATTTGCTTAGTAGGGAATCTAATGGAAAGCACTGTGCAGCGTGCTTCTCTTAAGAAATCGTAGTTCATTACAAAATCGATAACCACCATAAAAGGCGAATGGTTAATTTCCCTGGCGGTTAACTTGACTCGCGCGCGGTTAACCGATTTCCAAATTAATCACAAATTAATGTTAACCATTAAACCATTTAAAGCTCGGCGATCGATTGTAATTAGTTTGGTTGTCGTAAAATTTTACTTAACTGGTTTTCGTTTACCTTTTTTGCGCTTATACCGGAAGCTGGTGGTAGATTGTGAGAAGGAACTTCATGCGTACTAATATATTATGTATAAATACGAAAGTGTGTCTGTCTGACCACGGCTCAACAGTTTAACCGATTTTGATCCAATTTAGAATACAGTTATAGCTTATACATCCCGGGAAAGGACATAAGCTACTTTTTATCCTGGAAAATTAAAGTTCCCACGGAATTCTTTTATAATATTAGTATGGATTTGGTACAGAGGTAGCTTGCGTCCCGGAAATGTTTCATGTTAAAAGTAAGATTTTAATCCTTACAGGTGAGCCGTACCTTCAACATGACAGTAGAGAGTTGAAACAGAGCTAAAATGGCGAGTGAGATCTCAAAATGTAAGCACCTAATCACAAATAATCCCACTGGCTCTCTGCCTGTTACATTTCTAGGAAGAAGCTCGTTTCAATTTTCTTTAATTAGCATTTTAAACGGGATACGCAACCGTCCCTGATTTTCGGCACAAGTTACGAAGAACCATCAAAGTTCAAGACAAAAGTGAATAGGCTATTTTTTTTTTAATTGCACGGTAAGATTGAATTAAGATATACGGAACGCATTTTTTTTGTAATTCATTGACTAGCGCTTGGTTGCGATCAGCCCCACGATTGTGTAAGAAAAATGTTATCGTAATCGTCAAAAAATTCTGCCCTTTGATTGGTCGATTCGCTGTTTACATTTTTTCACAGCCAATCAAAGGGCAGAATTTATTAACTAACGATTATGATAACGATTAAATCGTTATTCTTACATAATTGGGAGGCAGATCTGCTGGCAAGACGTGATGATGCAGCTTAAGATGGAGCGCGCTTGCCTAGAAGATGCCTATTCACGCTTGACTTGAAGGTTGAAGTGGAAAGCTGATGCTCGAAGAGTGTTCCACGTATTTATTTATATTTCGATGTACCTATTCAAGAAGTTCATCCACGTACGTGGACGGGTGACATCAGACGAGTCGCAGGGAGCCGCTGGATTCAGGCGGCGCAAGACCGTGGCGTGTGGAAGTCCCTACAAGAGACCTATGTCCAGCAGTGGACGTCTATCAGGTGATGATGATGATGATTTAAGAAGTCTCCGAACAAACCTAAAGGTTCAGCTTTGGGAAAAACACGGCTTCGGCCAAAATGAGCCAAAGATTTAGCCGAGGCCGAAGGTTTCTAACAAGCGCCAAAACTAATCGTGATTGTTGAATTACCTACTGTTATGTTTTAAGTATATTAATTCTAAACTCAAAGTTTTACAATTTTTCGAATTAACTCCCGCAAAGTTTTACAATGTTTCGAGTATGAGCCAAAGGTTTCTAACAAACGCCAAAACTAATCGTGATTGTTAAATTGCTATACAATGAACCAAAAGCTTAATTTGCTGTAATCCGCTGAAACAGGTCGAATCTGTATGGTGCAACATGCAGCATGCGAAATGCACCGCCGGACCGGAGCATCCTAAGGTCCATTGTAAGGTCTACTGTCTACTGTTTCAGCGGATTACAGCAAATTAAGCTTTTGGTTCATTGTATATCATGGACTTCCGCAAAGTAACGCCTGCTTCTATACAACATGTTAAATTGGTTTTAAGTGAAACAAATTATAATTCTTCGAATAAAGGTTTACAATTTTTAAAGTAAATTCCCGCAAAGTTTTACAATATTTAGAGTAAATTCCCGCAAAGTTTTACAATGTTTCGAGTAAATTCCCGCAAAGTTTTATAATTTTTCGAGTAAATTCCCGCAAAGTTATACAATGTTTCGAGAAAACTCCCGCAGTTTCACAACTTTTCGCAGCCTTTGTCTTTGACAAATCCGAGATCGGACGAGTGACGCCAGGAAGTACGAAGCACGAAGCCGCAAACCCCTATAGATTCGCGGCGTACGCGGGTTTCCATATAGCCGTTGAATCTTCATCTCCATCGTATACTGAAATAGACAAAAAACATGACAAAAGTAAATAATAGTTTCACAAGGGTTCATTAATTATTATAGGAATTAACTGTTTGAAACTAGCCTAATTTTTAGAACATTAATATTATAATCCAAGTTTCAGCCTGATCCGTTCAGTAGTTTGAGCTGTGCGTTGATAGATCAGTCAGTCAGCTTTTCCTTTTTATATATTTCGTGATCATAGTGAAGCGTTGTGTTCCGGTATCCCGGTCAGTAAGTTAGTTGTCCCGGGTTAACAGTTAGGGGGTTTGTCCACTGCATCGCGCCGCCCCGCCGTGAACGAAAAACGAGATTATTTTGGACAGAGTTCGGAATGACGTGTGTCCACCTTGACCGAACTAAACTCACATAAAAAATTTTGCGCTCGCTTCGCTCGCGCTGTTCTGTATTAGTTAATGCCTGCCCGTAACTATTTGTGCATAGATTTAGGTTTTCAGAAGACTCGTAGGGACTCTTTGATTTTCCGGGATAAAAAGCCTATTAGTTAATGCAAAACTCCATCCACATGGATTTAGTTTTTTTTTAATCATGTAGGAACTCTTTAATATTCCGGGATAAAAAGCCGTTTTCAAGTGCAGACAGACTGACACTTTCGAATTTACAGTATCAGTATGCATATGGTTGGATGTCCCGGTAGTCCCGGATGTAAGATGCATATTGCCTCACTATTAGCACATAATTTAAATGATTCAGTTACAAGTGTTGTAACAAACTCTTTTGACTCTTATACAAACTGTACTTCTAGTACAAATATTTATAATATTGACTCAAGTACTTCTAGTACAAATATTTATAATATTGACTCGAGTACTTCTAGTACTAATTTTTCTATTATTGACTCGAGCAATAGTGTAAGTACTATTAGGAACCCTATTGCTTGTTTAAACTAGACAGTAAGACAACGGAGGAGCCCTGTCACATGAAAAATGTACATCAAAGTATACAGAGCTTCACCGGCAAAGAATTAGAAATTGCAAGTTGTTGCAAAAAATCTAATGTTATCAATCTGGTGCACCAAAATATTCAATGTATCAGAGGGAAAGATCTGGAAATAGAACTTTTTTTGAATAATTTCAATATTGATATTTTATGTATAACTGAGCATTGGTTAAAAAATCATGAGTATACATTCAATTTTGGTAATCACCAGGTTGGTAGTTCGTTCACCAGAACCAATGCGATTCATGGCGGCTCGTTAATTTTGCTTAGCAAACAATTAAAATTCAAGAATCGAAATGACATAGAGAGCCTGTCTGTTGAGCGAACAATAGAACTATCCTCAGTTGAACTTGAGCAATTCATTGTTGTGTCTGTATATAGACCACCCTTGTCTAACTTTGATCTTTTTGAAAAGGTAATGGATGAAGTCTTATTCAAAATCTCAAAATCAAATAAAAAGCTGATTGTGTGCGGAGACTTTAATGTAAATATTTTGGAAAGTAGCCCTTTAAATGGCAAATTATTAAATCTTTTCAAATCCTACAACCTATCCAACATGTTTATGGAGCCTACAAGAATAACTGTAACTAGCGCCACATGTATAGACAATATTTTTACAAATATAAATCCAATTACTAAAACCATAATTAGCAAATTGGATTCGGATCATTGTGGACAGTTGATCCAGTTTGAAAATTTGAAGAAAAAAAATTCTAAACGTAGAATAACCTTTGTACCAGTAACGTCTGACCGAATTGAGAATATGAGACTAAGCCTTATAAAACACCTTCCATTTTTGTCAAATGGGTTTAGTCCTGATGAAATGTATAATACATTTTTTAATATATTCAATACTATATTTAACTCAATATTCACCAGTAAATCGGTCTTGACTACTGATGCAAAAGTTTTTAGTGAATGGGCAACAGTAGAACTACATAAAAGTAGACAAAAACTATATGAATTGTATGCGGAGCGACAATATGATACTGGTGACGAATTCAAGCAGTACGTTCAACTGTTTTCCAAAAAGTTTAAGAGAGATTGCATTGCAGCCAAGTCAAAATATATCCAGGCAAAAATTAAAAACAGCTCCAATGTAGTAAAAACTACCTGGAAAATAGTTAACGAAGAAACAGGAAGAGTGACACATAAAACTTGTAATTTTGAACTAAAATATCATGACAAGTTGATTACGTCAGACCCCGAGGTTGCAACCGTTTTCGAGACCTTCTTTACAGATATTCCTGTTTCTACTACAAAATCATTGAACTCTTCAGCAGCCGCCGCTCTCTCACTATTGGAGGATAACGTGCCTGAATGTAATAAAATGTTTGAATTCAGTCACGTTAGTTGCTCTGACGTTATCAAAGCTTTTAAATTAATTAATAATAAGAAAACAAATGATCTGTGGGGCATTTCCGTTAACGTTGTGAAATCATTAATTGATATTGTTGCACCCGAGTTAGCATTAATATTCAATAATTGTGTTGACTGTGGTGAGTTTCCAGACTTAATGAAACATAGTAAAATAATTCCATTATTTAAATCAGGTAGTACTAGTGACCCCACTAACTTCAGACCGATATCTGTACTACCCACTTTTAGTAAAATCTTTGAAAAAATAATTTTAACTCAACTGCTTAATTTTTTCAACATTAATGATTTATTTCACACCAAACAGTTTGGTTTTACACGGGGTCGCTCAACAACCGATGCTGGTGTTGAGTTAATACTAAATATATTTGAAGCCTGGGAGGAATCACGTGATGCGCTTGGCGTTTTATGTGATTTATCCAAGGCTTTCGACTGCGTTGATCATGAAACATTGGTCGCGAAATTGCACCATTATGGAATTAGGGGTGCAGCATTGGAATTGATGAGTTCTTACCTAAATGATAGAATACAAAGGGTAGACGTGAATGGAAAGCGATCTCCCGGATCCGTTGTAAAAATGGGGGTGCCACAAGGTTCCATCTTAGGACCTTTTCTGTTCCTTATTTACATCAATGACCTTCCTTACCTCGCTAAGGACAATTACGGGATAGTCTTGTTTGCTGATGATACATCACTTTTATTTAAAATCAATCGATACTTAACAACTTTTGATGAAGTAAACAATTCTCTCACCAAGTTAGTACAGTGGTTCGAAGCTAATAACCTGCTTCTCAACGGGAAAAAGACAAAGTGTATTAAATTCACTTTACCAAATGTTAAGCAGGTGAAAACCACTGTGCAACTTAATAATGAGGAATTAGATTTAGTGGATACCGCTATTTTTCTTGGAATAACGTTAGATGCAAAACTTCAATGGGGCTCTCATATAAATAACTTATCGAACAGACTTAGTTCTGCCGCATATGCGGTAAAAAAGATTCGCCAGTTGACAGACATAGAAACTGCGAGACTAGTATATTTTAGTTACTTTCACAGCATTATGTCATATGGTATATTATTATGGGGTAATGCTGCTGATATTAATTCTATTTTTGTGCTGCAGAAAAGGGCTGTTCGAGCCATATACAGTATGGGGCCACGAGAGTCGCTGAGAACTAAATTTAGGGAAGTTAAAATTATGACAGTGCATAATCAATATATTTTTGAAAATTTACTGTACGTACATAAAAACATAAATAAATTTAAAAAAAAAAGTGACTGTCATAATATAAATACTAGAAATAAAAATAAACTTGTAATTCCCGCCTCTAGGCTCAGTAAAGTTAGCAATTCATTTGCTCGTAATTCCATACGTTTCTATAATAAGCTTCCAGAAGACATATTGGAGATGTCTCTCAACAAGTTCAAAGTTTTCATAAAACGTAAACTAATTGAAAAATCCTATTACAATGTAAAGGATTATTTAAATGATAAGCAAGCTTGGGAATGAGTTGCTTAACGACTTTGTGATAGTTCTAATAAGTTTCAATAAATTTGTAAAGTGGTGATAATAAAAAGAATACCCGGCTGAGTTTGTTGTGGGCTCTTCTCAGACCTGGGCGCGTTTGGAACCCTCGTAGCTTTAGTTTTAAGTTTGCGTTATAATTATCACCACTATATTATCTTACAAATCTAACACTATACCAGACAATCAATAAGAGTAATTTATTACCTATTTTGAATAAATCATTTGACTTTGACTTTGACTTTGACTTCCTTTCAGCAATTATGGCAGCCCTACGCTGTTGTCATTATCTTGCAGTGTTGCACAAAATGTTAAAATATCTTGTACGATAGTACGGAACCCTTCGGATGCGAGTCCGACTCGCACTTGGCCGGTTTTGCTACACAATTCTGCTGCATTTCCTGAATCCCGATAGTGGAGCCGAACCATTAGACGGGACGGTCCTCGCACGGAACCCTACAATTTTTTTAAAAAGAATATTAGACATGTTAAATGACTAATATTCCCCTTTCCTCTCCAACTAAGCGTGAAGCTTGTGCTAGGAGTAGGTACGACAATAGTGCAACGGGCGGGGTTTGAACCGTCGACTTTGCCCGCCGTTTGGTTTTTTAGTCCTTTACCCGTTGAGCTATTGAAGCTCTAACGACAAAATACGATAAAGCGTCGCGTGGAAAACAAAACTTTCACGAGTCGTTAAACTTGAACGTAATTTATAACTACACTTGATAACGTCGAGTATCTACTCTACTTTCGTTTTGTGTACGAGTGACAACTATTATGTATTCTGAGGTATCGACTAACTAACGACTTTTTGTTTGTTAACTTTTTGCCCTGTATAAAACTAACCCATTCCGCGGGATGAGTTTAATAACGCTCAGTAGGTCGATTTTGTAAAACCTGCATCATTTTTACAATCTCAACTGTTGTGATTGGCTGAATTTGTGAGATTCTTGTTGCAACAATGCATTGTAGCCAGTGGCGTGCACAGGAGTTCAAGCCAGGGTATGCATTTAGGTATGAACTTATTTTACGGCAGGTTATAATAAAAATAAGCATTGATTTATTACTATGAGGGTAAGCAGTGCGTTTATGCCTCTATGAGCTGCACGCCACTGATTGTAGCCAATAGTGAGCTAGTGTCAACCAATCAAGCGAGCAGCTGTTTGTTTGGCTCTATCATTTGTAGTGGTACGAATTACGAAACAGAGAGAGCGCTATACTAACTTCAGTAGTAGAAACTAGTGATGTAACGAATATTCGCATTCGCGGATATTCGCATTCGCATTCCGCGAAATTACTGCGAATATTTTGCGAATACAATTTACAATTTTACAATAAAACAAAATCCATTAATTTCTTATGTTTGTGTTATAAAAAGTAACTTAACCTGGTAATCACATTATCAGTCTTCTCTTTATCATTTGGTAACGGGACTGCCGCCAAGGTCACCAAGTCATAGACAAATGGCGCCAAATTTAAACAAAAACTGAATATTCGCATGTCCAAAATATGACACTCGTTACATCACTAGTAGAAGCCATTCAGGGGTATGAGTTTGATAAAATACCCCTTTCAAGTTAGCCCACTTCCATCTTAGACTCCATCATCACTTACCACCTGCGCACAGTGAATCGTCTAGAACAAGCTAGCTGGACAAAAACATTTTTTTGTGGATTCTAATTATTATAGCTATGAAAAATGATATTTTGTTGTGATACTGCATAAATTATAAATAAATAATTATTTAAAGGTTTCAGAATTTTTTAAAATAAAAAATCAAATTTGGTGTAAAAAATAATATGATTAAAATCAGTAATATAATAACAAGTTAAAGAAGAAAATAAAACAACATAAAATACCAGTTAAAATCACTTAAAACTACCTTAAAATAAACAAAACCTAAAAGTATACAATAATATAATTAATCAGAGCACTCATCATCACTTTCACAATCAGACGAATCAGATATCACGTAATCTTCTTCATCACACGGTTGAATATTACGTGATATCTGATGTGTTGGTATTGAAGGAGGGACAATCAAATTTAGTACTTTACTGGTAATTTCTCAGTCTTCTTTCTTGGCACTTCTCTGAGTGAGTTTATTACAGGATCGGATGTTATCAAGAGCATATACAACAAGTCTGCACTTCAATCAAACGTTCAACAGTTTTATTCAAAATAGCTTGAAGCTTAATATCAGCGCGCGTTTCGGTCACGGAAATGTCTTCCTGCGAAGGATAGCACGATTTTTTGGCTTTACAGAGACTATGATAAGATGGAAACACTTCATGTCCCGCCTTTAATGACCACTTTCGCGTCTTTTTATAAGCGTGACTGGTACACCTAGAATCTACATAATAAGCTAATGCCTCGTCAATATTTAATCGCCTACCACTACAAACATCACCACCAGATTTCCTTTTTTCTGGAGATTCCGAACTTCTTATCAAAGAAGCTACGTTTCTGTGACCCGACAAACGATGTGCCACTTCCGCAGCTGTAGTTAACTCACAAGCACTGCGCGATTGCACTAAATCTTCAACCCTGCGTTTTTTGGTTTTGAAAGATGTTTCTTCAAAATTCTTTTTAGGTCTCCCTTGAGGCCGACTTCCTTCAGATGATGTGGAAGGACAAGCCTGATGTATGCTAACTTTAAATTGTATGTCTGTCCCCTCGAGCCAACTTTTATTTTTCTGAAGAAAACGATCCTCCACCATTTTCGATGCAGTCCACTTTTCAGCTAATTTTAACGAAACACTTGCTATTTGTGACTGAATACTCCTCCGTGAGTCAGGAGTCATATCAGTTATAGAAAATTTTTCAGTAATAAAACTCATTAGACGAGCATTTCTCTCTTCTTTGGCATGTTTCCGTCACTCTTCGAAAAATTCTATTTTCGAAATGGAATGCACGTGTTCTGAAAAAAATTTATTACGATGAATTGGAATCGTTGTAGTATTAAAATTATATATCATATTGAAGCTTAGAGTAGTAGCTATATTATATAAAAAAATTAGACTGGATACATGTGGATACAAAAAGTTACATTCCTTGGAAATAAAGATATTTAAAAAAGACGACATTTTTTTGAGTGTTTTGTTCAAAAAATTTTAGACTACACATTATCTGTTATTAGAATCAATTTGAAGTAAAATAAGAAAGTACTTACCCTCTAAAGTAAAATCCATCATAGCAGAAACTATAATATTCAGCACAAATTTTAATAGGTGTTCTCGAAAGCACTGCACAATTGCAACTAAATTGTTTACGTAAATGTAATTACCTTATCACCTGACTTCAAATGTGTATAACTTATCGTAATGGAATGTTTGGCGTAATTATTACCTGGATTAATGATCCCTGGGTAATCATTAGTGACAAATGACCATCAATTAAGTGATTCTTTGAATTGACTTTTGTCCACCTAGCTTGTTCTAGGCGATTCACTGTGCTGCGGGGTGATTCGCAACTCAGTGTCTATTGTCTAACATTGAATGCCACTGAAGTCATTTGACATTGGTTGAGTGCTACTTCATTGAGTGATACTAAAATAATATTTCGTAGAAAACCTGCAATGGATTAAAAATGAAGCTCGGTGGCTATCATTCAGTGCTATACAATGAGCGAATCAGTGGGCTGCACTGGTGAGATCGCATTTGACGGGGAAAAAAATCGTCACGGAAGCGACTTTTTGTCGAACGACATGTCGTTAATGTAAACTCACGCTAATTTATTGTACGCAATTGATAACGAACTCGACTTTCGTTTTATAGAAAACAAAAACCTCACCTCTTCCGCTCGTCCAATGAAAGCCAATATGGCGGTTATTCCCTCTTCTCTCTCGCTCGCACGCGCATGTTCTGTCTGTAGCTCCGTCCTGCTCTCGCGGGGAACTTGACAATTGAATGTTTCAACTAAAGGGTTGCCACATTGACGACGGTTTCCTGCCAACTTAGCTAAAACATACTTCAATTAATTTAATTTTTTTTTTTTTCTTATTTAAACGGTAAAGGAAAACATCGTGTGAAAACCTGCATGCCTCTATAACGTTCTCAGAGGTGTGTGAAGTCTTCCGAACATAGTACGCGACAGGTTGAAATGGCAATCGGGGAGGGAACGCAACGCACACCCGCACAGCCCCCACGCTAACCCGGCACGGGCGAGCGCGGGAGACGTGCAGGTGTGCTCATACCCCGATTGCCATCTCAACCTGTCACGTACTATACCTACCAAGGTCTATAAACTTAAGCTTTTCCATTTACCTAGGTTTTCCCAATAATTAGACCCCCCACTAAATTCGTATTAACAAAATTAAAAACACGACTGCTCTGCCAAAAACGAACAAAAAAGTTTTTTTTTTATTTAGAAGTTATGGTGGAATAAAGAAACTCATACGTTTTACATATTACATACATGAACCCAGAAAACATTAGGTACACTTTTTTTGGGCAGTCATGTAAAAATTCCACACAAGCGAAGCCGGGGCGGATCAGCTAGTCTATTATAAGGAAAAACTGACTGACTGACATATCAATGTAAAGTTGAAACAGCCCGGCTGATCTCAAAATCTCCGAGATAGAATTCTTTATATAAGTTTTCTCTATAACTTCTTATATTATTCAGAAATTCCATAGGAGCGAAATGGGGGCGGCACAGCTAAAAGACATAAATAAATGCTGTTATAATCTTCTTATTCACTACAACGATGATGATGATGATGATGATGATGATGATGATGGTGATGATGATGATGATGATGGTGGTGGTGATGATGATTATGATGATGGTGATGATGGTGATGATGATGATGATGATGATGATGATGATGATGATGATGGTGATGATGATGATGATGATGATGATGATGATGATGATGATGATGGTGGTGGTGATGATGATTATGATGATGGTGATGATGATGGTGATGATGGTGATGATGATGATGATGATGATGATGATGATGATGGTGGTGATGACGATGATGATGATGGTGGTGGCGGTGAATGGTGATACAGTTGTCTCGCTCGCACCAGAGGACTCTGCAAAAAGAAACAATATTTTAATTAATCAAAATTGAACCTGCATTGTGATAGATAAAACTACTAACTGTAGACTAAATTCTTTAATTTTTAGGGTTGCGTAGTCATCATCGTCATTATCAACCCATCGCCGGTTCACTACAGAGCACGGGCTCCTCTCAGAGTGAGAAATGGTTTGGCCATAATCTACAATTTCATTTTGCAATTTCGACCTGTCGCGAGCTAAGGGTCTAACTTATAGCACAGGTAAAAGGAAAAATCTCAAAGCCGTGTGGTACAGTCCGCTGACAGACGGACAAACAGCGGAACCTAATAGGGCCCCGATAACGGGAACTCTAAAAAGCACGGAAACAGGGAAAGTTTTCTTTACAGGCAACTCTAATAGTAGTAACTGATCTAATTAATTGTGGAGTACACGCGAGCATTATTATGATAAGACAGTTATATAGTAGTTACTCGTTCGTTACATAGTCAGTTAGTAAACAGTAGGGGAGCCACGGACCTTGACACGGACTCACTGGAGCGTCTATGTTTCACTTTTCACTTGCACGTGTTAACTCAAAAGATGAAGAAAGGTATAAGTCCCGCAAATTGCTATTGCGCTGGAACCATGTCTCATTAACATCGAAATGACGTCATTGAGACGTCGGCCGAAATAAAAATATACCAACAGCTGGAAACTTCAGTCTAGTGCTGACGTCACTAAAATGGCGGCCACGCGCATTAGCAATTTGCGGGACTTATAACTTTCCATAGTTTGCCTAGTGCACTCTCCATCGCAACGGATGGACCACGGACAGACAAACACACTTTAGTTATATAGCAGTTACTCGTACGTTACATAGTTAGTAAACAGTAGGGGAGCCACGGAGCTTGACACGGACTCACTGGAGCGTCCATGTTTCACTTTTCACTTGCACGTGTTAACTTAAAAGATGAAGAAAGGTAGTTACTTTTATACAATGAACCAAAAGCCTAATTTGCTATATCCGCGGGAACAGGTCGAACCTGTATGGTGCAACATGCAGCATGCGAAATGCACCGCCCGCCCTCCCACTGCTAAACATGCAGGAAGAAGTCGTGGGCATCAGCTAGTCAAGATACAAATAATTCAACCTCATAATATCAATATCAAGATCACCGGAAGCCGGCTACCTAGTTTTAAAATAAATAAAACAATTTGTGCAAACCAGTCGAGACGTCCATTGAATATTAATTGAATTTGTTTAAACTTTAAAGTTATACAAAACTTGCTGTGTTGATATAGTGCGACTTCGATCAGTTGGCACCTGTGCATTCTGAACCAGATTTTTATTTATTTTTATGCATCATAGTTTTTGAATTATCGTGCAAAATGTCGAAAAAATACGACTGTTGTACGGAACGATGTTGAAGCGGGGCCGGTCTTCTACACGGACCTCGTCTCATCGGCGGGGAACTACAACCGGCTACGGGAATTCGCGCACCATTGGCATAAGAGGCGAAGCAGCTCGGAGCGTACAGGTGCCAGGCCGGCACCACGGAGGAGCAGCAGCGGAGATCACAGCTGTGTTAGTGACGTCTAGCCCCCAAGGCGGGAGAGTGAGCATAAGGGACAAGGAAGAGACAAAAATAATTTGTAGGGAGTCAAGAAGGCGCCCCGGGAAAATGCCAAGAACAAGTACCGAACGGGCGCCCTCCCGCGATTCGGCCCATATAACCGAGAGGTTGGTGGGGCCATGGGAGGTGGAGGGTTGTTGTACAGAACCCTCGTTGTGCGAGCCTGACTCGCACTTGGCCGGTTTTTTTTAATCTCCAACACAAGCTTTCTTTATGCTTAATTTCTCATTGGAGACTGCTTTGGTTTAAGTGTTTTTATATATATATATCTAGCTAACTAATTGTAACTGTTTGTCTCTACAAAATAAAAAAATAAAAAATAAAAAAATGCCTAATAATCCTGGGGCCAAAAGTACAAAACAAACGGACTGTAACGTTTATATTAGTACAAATAAGTATAACGCGCCCAGTCCAGTTGTCGGTTGGTCATCGCCATCACTATCTAAGATCAACAATGGATATCGATAGGCTGTCCTCTGTTTACGTTGCGCGGGCGCATGGGGAAAATGAAGCGAGCCTTTGTGACGTCTAACGAAAATACCACGCTTCGTTAGTAAAGCAGAAGTAAAGGCCAGACCTTCGTTATTTTCTCAGACTAAGAATCAAGGAGACTTGGGCATCAAAATAATAATTAAAGTCCCGCAAATTGCTAATGCATTTTAGTGACGTCAGCACTAGACTGAAGTTTCGAGCTGATGGTAAATTATTTCGGCTGACGTCAAACTATGTACACGTTGTTCGGTATATCATAAGTCATAACATATTGCATGCTAATAGGCAGAATTTGGCTGTACCTTTTTGTTTTGTAATATCTGCACTGTTTACCCATCGAATTGAAAAAAAAAAGATGACGTCATTTCGATTTTAATGAGACATGGTTCCAGCGCAATAGCAATTTGCGGGACTCATACCTTGTTAGAGCAAGCTAGGTGTATAGAAAAGCTCTGAAGAGTGATAAAGACAAAAACACATTTTTTTAATGAGGGTAATTTCTTTAGTTATTTTGTCCCTTTCGGGCTCGTCTGACAGGTCCACTTGATCCTTAGTCTGAGGTTATTTTATAGCTGAAAGTGTCTCTTTATTGATAGCAAAGACTTAGCACTGGAATTTTGGACGAGGAGACACTCGCAGCTTCCCGAACGCTGCCCAACCGAGTTGGACTTAAGCTACATACATTACATAGCTAGTAATTGGATATAAAACTCGTTTATTTTACCGTTTAGGCGCAGCACGATCTCGCTCGGATAAGTTTAGGTATGTAGGTACCGCAACGTGGACACGACAGCTGTTCGCAGTTCACTTAAGTACACGGTCGAACCATAACGGTTGTTACTTCTTAGCTCTTAACCTCGCGGGCCGCTGCCGCTCTTGCTTGCCCGGTGAATCATCTTTCCGCCTGAATCACGATTGCTTTGTAGTTTGTAGTAAGGTTTGCTAAAGTGGATTCTAAGGTACGTTCACACAGGCAGTTGCATTTACAAGTTTTGATTGCAGCAAGAACCCAAACCCAACAAAAAAATTAAATATGCCTATTTAAAGGAAATAAAAAATAAAGACTGATCTATCACTCAAACTACAGGACGGATCGGGCTGAAAAGCAAACTACTTATTTTTAGTTTCAGTTTCTTTCTTTGTCGGTCTGTCTGTCGGTCTGTCAAGAAACCTACAGGGTACTTCCCGTTGACCTAGAATCATGAAATTTGGCAGGTAGGTAGATCTTATAGCTCACATTTGGGAAAAAATCTAAAAACCGTGAATTTAGGGTTAGATCACACACAAAAAAAATGTGGTCATGAACTAATAATTAGTATTTTCAATTTTCTAAGTAAGATAACTATATCAAGTGGGGTATCATATGAAAGGTATTCACCTGTGCATTCTAAAATAGATTCTTATTTATTTTTATGTATCATAGTTTTTGAATTATCGTGCAAAATGTCGAAAAAATACGACTGCAGTACGGAACACTCATTGCGCGAGCCTGACTCGCACTAGGCCGGTTTTTAATGGGTAATATTTAAATGTAAATAATTTTAATAGATGGCGTTGTTAACATTACGCAGAGCAGTGGTAGAACGGCACCCTGTGTATGGTGTACAGTGTGACACGGCCCTTTTAAGTTATTCAACACGTATGGGTACACGCCAGAACAATACGCGGGAATGCGTGAGGTAGTTGCATAAGTTAAGTCTACTTTGAAGAACCAAAAGAGCGACTGTTGTAATGTTTTGTTTAACATAGGTACCTATATCAGTTTATGGTCCCTACTGTTGGACATGGGCCTTCCTCATCCAGCCGCTTTCCGCCACACTATATGACACGACTACCCAAAACGGCCAAGTGCGAGTCAAACTCGCGCACCGAGGGTTCCGTATTTTTTCAACATTTTGCACGATAAAAACAAAAATTATACACAAAAAATGAAATCAAATCCCGTCGATTTCCCGAAAAACATGCAAATAAATTAAACCTTCCGCAATCAAAATTAGTACTGCATACCTCGAGTCCCTACGTAATGTCTATAAAGATATATAATAATTTACCAGACAAAATTCGTAACATAAACAATGAAAATAAATTCAACAAAATATTAAAAAACTTTTTATTAGAAAAGGGCTACTGTGCCGTAAATGATTTCCTAAACGACGAACATCAAAATAAATAATAATATCGGTCTCCCTACTAAGGTCTAAGGACCAAATTGCGACCCAAACTGGGTATCCATAATACTTTGTACATACTTAATAATATGATGTAGTTTATGGAAATGCAATAAATGAAAATTGAAATTGAAATTGAAAATTATTATGCATAAAAATAAATAAAAATCTGTTTTAGAATTTACAAATAAAGCCGTTTCATATTATGATACCCCATTTGGTATTATAGTAATAGCTTACCTAGAAAGTTGAAAATGCCTACTAATTATTGGTTCGTGAATTTGTGATTACATCACAACAAAATTAAAATGTGTTCATGAACAAACAATTAGTGTTTTCAACTTTCAAAGTAAGATTACTATACCAAGTGGGGTATCATAATATGAAAGGGTTGTAACGTGTACCTGACTGACTGACTGACTGCTCACACCACTGGACGGATCGAGCTGAAAAGATAGATAGTTATTATGACCCGCTAAGAAAGGATTTTGAAAATTCAACCCGAAAGGAGTAAAACAGAAACTGCACGATTAAGATTTATGAAACAAAATGTACTTAGTTTAAATTAATGTTTCATTGCAATGATTGCATGCCGCAAGGTAGAATTTGGACGTACACTAATAATACCTTTAAGGTGACGCATGACGCTTGACTAAAACTGGCAGCGCACGTGGGTAACATATTTGCTTTTCACTTGACATTGTATGAGAAAGTTGAGGCACGATGATTTTCACTGAAATCAAGCGCGCGAAAAGGGTTTAGGGAATTTTTGAGCAAAAACTGTTGAATTTATGTTTGCAAAGTAAAGTTATTTCAACTAATGAATAAATAAACTACGTCTAATGATAAATTGTTTTAGAATTTTCATATCCCTAATCTTATTTATTTACACCCAAAGTTGTCATTAATTTAATGTTAAAATAGGAATCTTTTGAGCCTCGTAACTTTTAAATCAATATTTTTTCAATGTTTTATATATCAATAAACCTAGATAATGACGAGATAAATCGATATAATTCTTAGTTTTGTGCGTACAATATCGAATATTGTTGTAATTTCCCTCCTACGTTTGTATGAAGAAAGCGCTGAGCTGAGTCCCCTTAAGATCTGTAAACTAACCCAAATTCGCAATAAAGAGAATTGAATTAAATTGAATTGAAAAGCAAAAAAGTATGAATAAGGTTCAATTAAAAGATGTAAAACTCAATGCCTCGCACGCGGATTTTTGTACATTTCAAAGTCAACCCCCGCCCCTAGTCGTTTGGCTTCAAAATATCTAAAAGTATTCAGTTGATGGGGCCGATTCTCTTGTACACAATCTCTGAACTATACTAAATTAACAGGTCTAAATCTAGCGTCATCTTTTTCCGCAAGCAACATTATGAAAGGGATAGCAATATATTTAGACGTGTCATTTTAGTTTAGTTTTGAGATTGTGAACAACGGAATTAGCCACAATGGGGTTGATTCTCTTGTACACAATCTCTAAACTAATATGACACGTCTAAATCTATTGATATCCCTTTCACAGTGTTGCTTGCGGAAAAGGATGGCACTAGATTTAGACCTGTACAGTACGCGGCCGAAAGTAAACATCGGCCTTTGGAATGACATTTCGGCTTTGTAGAGCGTTGTCTCTGTCACTCATACCTATATGACATTTTGTCAGTCTCAACGACATGGACAACGCTCTACAAATCTGCTATCACCTTCTAAAGGTCGATGTACATTACTTTCGGCCGCGTACTGTACAAGAGAATCGGCCCGTGTTTTGTTTAAATTAATATTTTAAACAACTGCCCCCCAATTGTGTAAGAATAACCATTTCATGGCTATCGCAATCGTCAAGAATTCTGCCCTTTGATTGGCTGTGAAAATATGTAAACAGCGAATCAACCAATCAAATGGCAGAATTTCTTGACGATTGCGATAGCCATGAAATGGTTATTCTTACACAATTGGGGGGCTGTTTGACGAACTATACGCTCGTCGGAACTTCAAATGACCTTCGGTGGCAAGTTTTCGGCGCTTCGGCGAACTTATATGGCGAAATAGGCTAGACGAACTTTTGTTAGCGTTTCAAATGTCCTTCGATTTAGGCTGGGCGCACATTGTGGCCGATTGTATGTCATCATCTCAATAAATGGTCCAAGATTCCAGGTATCCTAGAGATAAATAACGTCTAGGAGCGTTACTTAGGTGTGTTGGATAAGGCTATAGTGTGTACTTTTAACCAATGAACCAATCATATTTTAACAATCATCATTCTTTATTTTACTTAGGTACTAGACTACTAGATTACTTAAAAATCTTAAATTGTAATGATAGCACAATAAAATTAAATTAACCAGTCGTCCTATTTTATTAATCATCATTCTAATTATTAAGTTTACTTACTATCATTTCAAACCGGTCTACCTGCATCGTGGCGACCTGTCTCCAACGATTCATAATTTTTTTTTAATTTTCGATTTTTTTTTATTGTTATAGCGTAAAAATACGCGCTACGGTGGAACACACATAGATACAAACACGCACACTGCTAAAATCATAACCCTTCCTTTTGGCTTTGCCAGATGTCGGACGGACGGACAGGAGGCTTAGTAATAGGTTCCTTCGGGTACGGTTTACGGAACCCTAAAAGTCCGCTCAGTAAGCAATGTACGGCCAGCCTAAGCCAAGTTTTTGGCACTTCAACGGGCGTGTTATAAGCTAAAGCATACACGTTATAGGTATGCGATACAATTTCGCGAACCGGTCTACCTGCATCGTGGCGACCGCTGTCTACAACGATTCAGTCAACCCCTACCAGTGTTTCCATGTACACGGTAATTACCGTAGATGCACCGTAATTCAGTCCTAATCTACCGTCAAGGTAATATGCCCATTACCTTGACCGTGTCACCGTAATACAAAAATCACGTTAAAAATTCATAATATACTGCGTAATACGAGTACGAATCTCAGTCACGTTAGCATATTTCGTAATGGCAACATTTCTCTTGCTCTCGGTTTAAACATCAAATCTCAGCGATCTATTTTCGTCCTTATTCAAGTAATTAGGAAGGAATGAAATGTAAAATTAATGAGATTTAACAAAATATTAATATGAATAAATTCGTTTATGAAAAAGATATTGCTATGCTAGGAGAGTCCGATTCAGAATAATATTAATAATTGATTAAAAAGCAAATTCGTGACTTTTTTCTTTTAAAAATTACACGGTATTCTCTTAGCTAATCCACCGTAATTAAATCTAGAAACACCGTAATTTTAACCCTTCAACACGGTAATTCTCGATTTACATATGGAAACACTGACCCCTACCAAATACTCCATTGTATGTTACTGGTATTGTACAGAATCGTCAATACTGACAATACCTGGGCAATGCTAAGCCCAAGGACGAGTCGGACTCTCACACGTTCCGTACCTTTATTTGTGACAGACACTACGCAGTGATCTTACCATTCGCCGTATCCCGAATAGTGCATGACCAGTTGATTTGCCGAATGCCGAGCTATCGTAGGCCGAACTCCAAAAGTGGACTATCGAGTAGGTAGGTACCTACCTACCCAGGTACCCACCAACGCGCAACGCAAACTACAAGATATGACGTCACACAAAAAGCGCACGTACCTACCTTCAAGGGACTTTACCTTCCAAAAAAATAAGACCCTAGAACTGGACAAGGTTTTAGTGATCGAAAACACGTTATGTGCAAGCTCATACCTACTAGGGCCTTCTGAGCGCATTCCTACCCTAATATTGAATTATAATATTATTTCCTTATGTAGGTAGATATAGCTGTGATAGCCACTAGGCTAACCTCTGACTTCTAATCGGGGGTTCGATCCAGGGGCACGCACCTGTAACTTTTCGGAGTTATGTGCGTTTTAAGTACTTAAATATCACTTGCTTTAACGGCGAAGGAAAACATCGTGAGGAAACCTGCATGCCAGAGAGTTGTTCATAATGTTCACAAAGGTGTGTGAAGTCTACCAATCCGCACATGGCCAACCCTTCTCACTCTGAGAGGAAAGCCGTGCTCTGCAGTGAGCCAGCGATGGGTTGATTAAGATGATGTAGATAAATAATATATTTTATTTTATTTTATTTAACAGGAAAACTTACAGCTAATATGAAAAAATGAATAGGTAAAAACAGAAGAAGATTAAAGCTAATGACAAGTTTTCACAGATAGAATACACATAAGAATAACAAAAAAACTCGACTGGGGGAGAGAAAATTCAGGGAATAAACTAAAAAAAAAAAACGAGAAACGAGATCTGGCCAACGAATTATTTAACTGAGGTATGAGCGTTAAAGAATTCATTGGCTAGAGCTTTCCGAATAGCGGTACCAGTGATGCAGAATAGGTCCTAATTTTTGTCATTTTTACAAATTTTATTAAACGATGAGGCAGATCTAAGCATAAACGAGTTTCTACGAAAATTGGTATGCGTATGCGGTGTGTGAAACATTGAAAATATATAGATATATAGATAACTATATAGATAACTATCATTATACCTATCTTTTTATTTACACAAGTTCAAGATCCTTGACCCTTTTACTAAATCAAAAATATTGTCACTTTTCTGATAATAAATAATCAAAATAAAACTACATGTATCATGGCTGTTAGGTGAAAGTAATTCTCTTTTTTTCGATCATTCGAATCATTAGTTAGAAAATTTGGATTAAAAAATCGGCTGTCCCAAACTCCCAAAGCTCTGCAAAGTCGAAGATATTTGGGCAGTGTCGAGCACACGCTGCGATCTTGCGCCGGAACATTATAATATGAATCACGAAGTAAAAACCAAACTTTCTTGATAAGTTTCAGCTTAATACTTTTAGTCAGAACATGAGTCAGATATGAAATGATTTTCTCAAGTTTCACCTAAAAACTACCTACCTCCCCTACATTTAACCTTTTACCTACCCTCAAATACACAAATGCTTCAAAGTTAACCTGTGGCCCTACCGCGGTTGTTTGACAGCTACAATGTCACGATCGCAATCATCTCCGATTGGTTAATGCTCGCTCACTATTGGCCACAATGCATTGTTGCAACAAGAATCGCACAAATTCAGCCAATCAGAACAATTGAGATTGTAATAATGATTGATGCAGGTTTTAGACAATCGCCCTACAGAATTTACCTACGATTCTTTAAATCGTAGAGATAATCGTAAGATGCCTTGAGTATAATAAGTTGTTAGGCCTAATGGTTAGGACGTCCTCCTTCTAATCGAAGGTCGGGGGTTCGATCCCGGGCACGCACCTCCTTTTCGGAGTTATGTGCGTTTTAATCATTTCATTACATAATGTTCTCAAAAAAAGTACCCTATCCCTATGTGTCAATCCAAGGTAAAGTCTATCTTCATTCCAGCCAAATCCGTCCAGTAGTTATTGCGTGAAAGAGTAACAAACATACACACATACAAACCATCCTTCGTCTTTATAATATTAGTGTGATCTATCAGAAGATATAATAGTACTAACGTATATATACCTACATTGAGGTAAGTACCTATCTATCTAGGCTAATATTTGAAACGGATGAACCGATTTTGGTAGAACTTTCGCTCGCACGGCAGGCATAGGACTAGGTATGTGAGAGGCTAAGGAGTGACCTAGGCTAGCTTTTAAACCAAGAAAACAAATGGTTTCTAAACAAAATATAACAAAGAACTTTCTCAAAAAGCTTTATCCAAGAACTTTTAGTCACAAAGGCTTTTCGTTATGTAGGTAGCTAGATACCTACCTTACCTACTTTATCTGTATTTTATAAACATGTTTTTCAGCATACAGTTATTTAAGCAGTTGGTATTGAGAAATGAAACTTTCCAAAAAAGGTAACTTATAACTTGTCTCACTAAGACTTTTATACCTACCTACTTCTACGGTTTTTTATAGTATTCTACGGGGAATTTGAGTAGGAAGTAAACCATGTATTAAGTACTGTACGTAAGTATTAATATGTTAAAGTGTTCATTTTACCTGGAATGCAAGATGCCACGTGCAAATGTTTCGGGGTAGCAGGAACGTTGGCGAAGTAAAGTCATCACACAAAGCCAACAGCCCGACACTCTCAGTGGCCGCATGCAGGCCGGGATTGGTGCAATTTGATAGCTAACACAACGGTTACACCGAATCACGCCCTATGCGTGGCCACAGCAGTGAACGACCGAGACCGGGTAACGGGACCGCGCGGCCGCGGATGCTGTCTTGTAGCATAGCGGTCTGCGAAGGCCGGGCCCGCTTGGATAGGCCGGGACTGGTGCAATATCGACTACACGGAATATAGCACCGGTCACAGCCCAGCCACGCGGGCCCCGAACAAAGACACCACGCTGCCGCACCCGCAGTACTTCCATAAACTTCAATAACTCGCGAACGGTATACGAGAGCGCAGCATACGTGCTGCGCGCGCGACGGTTGGAGCCGGAGTGCGGCGGCGCGGGGAAAGCGACGCGCGCGCAGCTGTCGCACCCCCTCCCCCTCTACACATCCCCCCGGCCCTTTATCGTTCTGGGAAATGGTTCCTTAACTTCCCGGCTGAGTTGTACGATACAAAATACTCCTCTTTACGTGGGAAAATTTTACAAGTCCACACACCATACACGCTAGTAAAAGTTGTACTCCTTGACACGCTATGGCGAGTTATTGACGTGTCGTGACGTTATGACGTTGTCTTGTAAATATAGTCCGTACAAAATGACTTTTCACGCGCCATTTTAACTTTATGTGTCACCTGTCATGTCAAAAGTACGGTTCACCTTCACCTTTAAATTATGGACTAAAATCGTACTTTTGACATGACATTCGACAGATAAAGTAAAAATTACGCGTGATAACTCATTTTTTACGCATTATAGGTAGGTACTTACCTAGTTACTTTATCGGAGCTTTTCGCGCTGATCACCTCGAAAGTGTACACTTATGTACAAGGTTGCTACTTGCTCCAGATCATGAATGACTTGTAAAAATACGTATTTATCGTAAAGGTAGTCGACCTTATAACTCGAGACTGTCTCGTACCTATCTAGTAATATTTTACTCGAGCTAGAAGGAAAATTAAGCAAATGCAATAAGTAAGTAGGTACTTATGTACTAAGTGGGTATGCCCCATTTATGATTTCTATTTTTAAATCACACACATGATCATTTACGTTCTTATTGTACTCTAAAAGAACTCATAAACTAGATTTTTATTATGTGCCTTAAGTAAATGGTTTACGTAGATAGATAATATGTTAAATTAGTGGTTAGCCCGCACAAAGATCTCGCGGTATCCCATAATTCCCGATAGCTTTTTTATTTTCCCATCTAATTAACATTAGGTACTGTGAAGTTATGTTAAAAATAGTGATACCCATTAAAAATGAAATGATTTCATTTCTTTATAAATATTTATCTAATTTTAGTATTTATTGTTCAAGTACAGGATATAGGTAACTTAAATATAAACAAGTTTCAGTTTCTAATATGTAGCCGTTTTTGATATACATATATCGTCGAATTCAATCTATACTCTTAAACCCCCAATTCCATATGAGGGCCCCCCTGAAATGTAGCTTTTTATATTGTTTTATGCAATATTCGGCTGAACGCGATCACTTTACATAGTACCTATATGCATAAAGAAGTAATTACGTTCAGTACGTAATCTAGAAGTTATAAGGCTGTGACAGACGGACAGACGGACAAGTGCACTTTTACTCAAGTACTAGACTGAGAGACTTCGCTTCGCTCGGTCAAATATTAGGTAGATGATGGCTGGGACTCCGTCCGCGTAGATTTATGTTTTTTTAAAGCACCAATTTGATTTTCCAGGGTAAAACAGTCTTCTATCTCTGTACTCGATTTCATCAAAATCGAGTAAATTGTTGGCCGTGAAAAAAGGTTGAATAGGTACTTATAGTAGAAGTAGGTAGGTAGGTACTAGGTAATAAGAATAAGAATAAGAATAATTTATTTTGAATTTAGAATTTAGACACAAGAAACGAGTTACCTACCCTCTGCACTAGGAAAAACCTGTGTTGCAGAACGGCAGTTACAAGTTTTCTAAAAACTAACCGTAAGGTAGACAGACGAACACATTTTCCCAACTATTATATTATTATCATCTCTAAATCATTTTTTTAATAGTTTGCGAAATCAAACTACAAATTGAATCAAAAAAAGCTTGAAGGCAAGTTTCTTTTTTTTTTCAAAAAATTAGGTAAAATGATGTCCCGCCCTGGCAACCCCAAACGGATTGTTGATCATCTCGTCCTACCTGGCTGGTGCCGAACACAGAGCACTCGAGGTCCAGAGAGTTCCAAGGAACTTTTCTATAACAAAAACAACAAAAATACCACGTGCTGATATTGGTGACACGGTATTGAATGGATTTAGAATAATCTAATATTTTCCTGCTGTGTTTGCCATTTTATAAGATAAAACTAGCTGATGCTCGCGACTTCGTACGCGTGGATTTAGGTTTTTAAAAATCCCGTGGGAACTCTTTCATTTTCCGTGATAAAAAGTAGCCTAGACTCTCCAGGTCTTTATCCTATACCCATGCAAAAAATCTCGTCAATCCGTTGCAACTTGTGGTAGGTACCTAATAGAGGAAGGAGTTAAGATAAGTAGAATAGGTAGGTATTGATGTCGAGGTTATTACTTAGGTCGAAAAAAATAAACGTCAATATTATTTGGTTTCAAGTACGAACCCTTTTCTAACCTTAGTTAAGTGACAAGTGACATTTCGATAAGTAAATGACTTGCTTAAGTAACGCAAACGTTAAGTAACATTACAATCAAATAACATAATTATTTACCAAGTTACTCACTTAACACGTCAAGTAAAACAATGTCATTAGTAATAGGAGGGCACTTGAGATATTTTTTGTTGATAATGGTAAGGCTGGCCGCACATTGGACACTGTCGCTTAAAGTTCTTCGTTGCTCTTTTATGGATGGACTGTTTCATAGGCAGCACAGTGCGACAAGGCTCTCTTGGCACTTGAATGACATTGACAGGGGGCGCTGTTGGAGAACAAAGGCTTCGAATATTGAAACAAGAACAAAGGGGATACTTGACAGCAACGTTAGTTCCGATTTTCGCCACGCGCCTATAGCCTTGTCGCACTGTATGCGAAATATCACGTGAATAGCCTTTAAGGCTTTTCATATTATGTAACACTAATCTAAATCTAAATATATAAAAGGAAAAGGTGACTGACTGACTGAGTTACTGACTAACTTACTGACTGGCTGACTGACTGACCGATCTATCAACGTACAGCTCAAACTACTGGACGGATCGGGCTAAAATTTGGCATGCAGATAGCTATTATGACGTAGGCATCCGCTAAGAAAGTATTTTTTGAATATTCAACCCCTAAGGAGGTGAAATAGCGGATTGAAATTTGTGTAGTCCACGCGGACGAATTCGCGAGCATAAGCTAGTACATATAGAAAAGGAAAAGGTGACTGACTGATCTATCAACGCACAGCTCAAACTACTGAACGCATCGGGCTAAAATTTGGCATGCAGCTATAGCTATTATGACGTAGGCATCCGATATTCTTTTTTTCCGTAACGTACCGCGCTAGATACTGTTATTTCGTAAAAAATGGTCGTAGCCGCAATTTTAAGGAAACAAAGAAGACGCGACGAAGAGGATGCAAGGTGCAAAATTGTACACTACTATTATCCCTGCAAGCTTCGAGACGAATACGCCAACAACATTGGCGCCAATTCTGTTGTCTTTCTCTAAACCAAGTTTAGAGTATCTGCATCTTTTTCTTTTTAATATTGCTAAAAAAGGACGAAACATGAATTTTACATTTAAAGAATTCTAGTGCACGCTGCCAATTTAAACTATAGGCTTGCGACTGGCAGCTACACGAGGTTTGACGGCTCTAAATTAAATTTAAACCTGTCAAACTGTGTCGGTCCTTTTCATATTACCTGAGTAAGAACAGGATGCGAATACTCTAAGATTTAGTTGTGCTAAGAATCAGTACTAATGTGCAGTCAGCCTTACTACCCGAGAGAAAACTTTATGTTGAACAAGGGCATAACTTTAACAACTTTTACTTAGGTACGAAATCACAACTTTCTAGAGAGCTTTGCGTTATGCTTTATTTAAGGTGAAGTTCACGAACCTTTCGCCTATCAGTAGGTACCCTTATTATAAGTGCGAAAGTGTGTTTGTTTGTGGGTTTATTGGTTTGTCGGTTTGTCCTTCAATCACGTCGCAACGGTGCAACGGATTGACGTGATTTTTTGCATGGGTATAGATAAAGACCTGGAGAGTGACATAGGCTACTCTTTATCCCGGAAAATCAAAGAGTTTCCATGGGGTTTTTTAAAAACTCAATTCCACGCGGACGAAGTCCGCGTAGGTACCTATAAAAAAAAAAAAAAAACTTTTTTATTCGAATAAACTTTTAAAAGTACTTTCGAATAGTCGGATGCATCTACCACTGGTTCGGAATGCCTTTCCTACCGAGAAGAACCAGCAAGAAACTCGGCGGTTGCTCTTTTCAAATATTTGATATAGGTACAAGATTATGCCATGTATAAAATAGTATTTGCAGTCTTGTGCGTCGCCGGAACGAGCTGCAGGTCAAATCCACGCTCTTTTATCATTTAGATAATCTTCAATTGTGTAATATGCTTTTTTCAGGAGCATATTTTTAATAGATTTTTTAAACTTTTGCAAAGGTAAGTCCAAAATAGTTTGCGGGATATATAGTATAGGTAGGTATAATAGGTCTAGGTAAGAAATGTGAAGAGAATCTATTAACAACGAAGCGCTATTTATCTCTTTAGTTAAGTATTTAGATTTTGCGTCGACGAAAACTTGTGTGCAAAAATTTCATTGGAATGGGCACTTTATGCTTTCTTAGAACCGATGTTCCGACATGGCCTTTGAGGAGACGTACACATTAATTTCAATCTTATTAATATAACAAAAGGTATAAAATCGTATGTGGGTTTAATTCCCAATTTGCAAAACCATCCTCCTTTTCTTTTGTTCTAAATTGAACGAAATCCGCCGCCCGATTTAGTTTCAAAAACCGTAGCACGCTTGCAATAATAGGTAGGTACCTATATCTATTGTATGTTTTATAGATCTAGGCACTTTGTAGGGTTGGCACACTTACAGCCGCACTCAGATTCGCTTAATCGTTACTTAAGGCATCCCTTATCCATACTAATTAATGCCTTAAGTAACGATTAAGCGACTCTGAGTGCAGCTGTAAAATATGTTTTGCTAAAAAGTCGGTGATTACCCTAGTGGTTAAGGGCGTTTGTGCACTCGTCCGTATTCGGTTCGTATCCGTGATTTTTCGAAGTGGTCGTCATACAAATTTGTACCTAATGTACCAACATTCGATTCGTATTTTTTGACGGATTCGTACAAGCACAGATGACAGATACTTTTCATTCTAAGAGCAGACTCGTGTTCGTACTCAGTATTGGACCGGCGATGGATTGCTGATGGAGGTACAAGAATTGGGTAGGTATTTGACTTCATCAAAAATAATTTATTTCTCAGTGATTATTAAATAGAGGGTCTTACCGATTAAACTAAAAAACCGGCCAAGTGCGAGTCAGGCTGTCGCAATGAGGGTTCCGTACTACAGTCGTATTTTTTCGACATTTTGCACGACAAGTCAAAAACTATGATGCATAAAAATAAATAAAAATCTGTTTTAGAATGTACAGATGAAGACCTTTCATATGATACCCCACTTGATATAGTCACTCACTTCGAAAGTTGAAAATACTAATTATTAGTTCATGACCACAATTTTTTTTTTTTTGTGTGATCTAACTCTAAATTCACGGTTTTCAGATTTTTCCCCAAATGTCAGCTATAAGATCTACCTACCTGCCAAATTTCATGATTCTAGGTCAACGGGAAGTACCTACCCTGTAGGTTTCTTGACAGACAGATGGACAGACAGACAGACAGACAGACAGACAGACAGACAGACAGACAACAAAGTGATCCTATAAGGGTTCCGTTTTTCCTTTTGAGGTACGGAACCCTAAAAAGTACCTACGTCAATATGATGTGACGTCACATTCCAGTATTTCACAGAATATCGCACTATGTGCGCGTTTTGATGTTTGATAAAAAGTTACTGATTTGACTAGTTGTCAAATAGGTACCGTATTACGAAGTGTTGTTCATGGTCTTTACATTTGAGATAAGTGAGTACCTACTAAGTGGTAGGTACTTTCCCTACGTACCTGTAGTGGCAGCCCTAAGTACCTACCTACCTATTTGTGAATGAGCAGGTAAGTAGGTAACAAACTAGGTAACTGTTAAAATTCATAGGAAACTAGATAAAACTGGTAAAGTGCGACTCAAGTCAGAAGTGTCGAACACCTTTTTTATCCTAAAAGTTTCCTATTACCTATATTCTACGCGGATAAGACCGTAGCATCGTACCTATAGTCTAGGTAATTAGGTAGAGCTATATCAAACGGACGGACGGATCAGCTAGTAATATTATAAAGACCATTGTTCTTACTATGTAACAAATTATTACTTATCAGTTAAAATTCTGTAGAAAAAGTTCTAATCTATTTTCTAGGAAAGACTGATGTTCTACCTAAAACCACAATATAATAATAATACTAACGTAGTAAAACAGAGACCTACACCACCAGAGGGGAAGCGTCATACTAGCGGCTGGTTGTAGGTTCACTCACTCTAGCATAGCTCACGCACACCACGACGTGTCACGGACGCTCCGTTTGCCGCCAAACTGGGCGCACGGAGCGTCCGTGGCACGTCGTCCGTCGTCGTGGTGTGCGTGAGCTAGTGTGAAGCTTCCCCTCAGGTCTATAATATCTACTCGTGTGCCTACACCGTAGTGCTATTAGGTATAATATATTCTGTGCGCCTACTGCCTATGGAAAATTGAAGAGTTCCCATGGAATTTTTAAACACCTAAATCCACGGGCATCAGCTAGTCAGTACCCTTATTATAAATGCGAAAGTATGTGTGTTTGTTGGTTTGTCCTTCAATCACGTCGCAACGGTGCAACGGATTGACGTGATTTTTTGTATGGTTATCAGTGATGTGGTTATAGATAAAGACGAGTGACATACGCTACTTTTTATCCCGAAAAATCAAAATTCCCACGGGATTTTTAAAAACCTAAATCCACGCAAACGAAGACGCGGTCATCAGCTAGTATTTTCTATAAATCTATCACGCAAAGAGTAGATAGTAGGTACTACCTCGTAGGTACCTCTAGCTAAAAAACCGGCCAAGTGCGAGTCAGGCTCGCGCAATGAGGGTTTCGTACTACAGTCGTATTTTTTCGACATTTTGCACGATAATTCAAAAACTATGATACATAAAAATAAATAAAAATCTGTTTTAGAATGTACAGGTGAAGACCTTTCATATGATACCCCACTTGATATAGTCACTCACTTCGAAAGTTGAAAATACTAATTATTAGTTCATGACCACAATTTAATTTTTTTATGTGTGATGTGATGTAACCCTAAATTCACGGTTTTCAGATTTTTCCCCAAATGTCAGCTAGAAGATCTACCTACCTGCCAAATTTCATGATTCTAGGTCAACGGGAAGTACCCTGTAGGTTTCTTGACAGACAGACGGACAGAGAGACAGACAGACAACAAAGTGATCCTATAGTGGTTCCGTTTTTCCTTTTGAGGTACGGAACCCTAAAAATGAATGACTCCTAGTTCCTGCAACTCTGATTCAGACATCAGCAGAAAGTTATCACAATCATACCCCATGGGCCGTGGGCGGAGGATGTTTATGCTATGGGATAAAGACCACCATGGCCACTATCTATCTGCTGACCACCGAAACTGGATAATTTTAATGGCGGGTTACAATGTTACTTACTAAGAACTAGATAGCCTGCCTCAGCATTAAAACTACCTGTCTATTCATAAGCACTTGTAAAAAGTTTACATGAATAAAAAACATTCTATTCTATTCTATTCTATTGATTGATATCATCAGTACCCTTATTATAAATGCGAAAGCGTGTTTGTTTGTTAGTTTGTCCTTGAATCACGTCGCAACGGATTGACGTGATTTTTTGCATGGTTATAGATAAAGACCTGGAGAGTGACATAGTTTTTTTATCCCGGAAAATCAAAGAGTTTCCACGGAATTTTTAGAAAACTGAATTCCACGCGGACGAAGTCGCGGGCATCAGCTAGTAGTCATAGTTCATTAAGATACCTGTAGTTCGTGACAGGTTGAGATGGCAATCGGAGTATAAGGCGTGGGGACGCCTCGCACATCTGCACGTCACCCGCGCTCGCCCGCACCGGGTTATCGCTGGGGATGTGCGGGTGTGCCGGGCTTTTCCTCTCCGATTGCCATCTTGACTTGTCGCGTACTATAGATAGCCTACTCAGCGTTGCGTTAATCTCATTGCTCATAGTCAGGTCAAATTCATTCAGATATCTAGTAGGTGCCTATTAGGTAGGTACTAGGTACAGTACGTGGCAGAAAATAATGTCGAAGGAGATAGCGGATTTGTAGAGCATTGTCTCTGTCGTTGAGACCGACAAAACGTCAGGTATGAGTGACAGAGACAACGCTCTACAAAGCCGAAATGTCATTCTAAAGGCCGATGTACATCATTTTCTGCCGCGTACTGTACAATTTTTTTAGGGTGAAAGAAAACATCGTGGGAAAACCTGTATATACCTAGTGCATGCCTGAAAATTCTCCATAATGTTCTCAAATTGTATCATCATCATCATCATCAACCCATCGCCGGCCCACTGGAGCACGGGTCACAGCTAATTACACTTCACACACCTTTGATAACATTATGGAATGGAAAATAGTGGGAACATCCGAGACAAAAAGTCCCCAGTATGCATAGCTATCTCTATGCCTGTCAAAATCGTTTTTTTTTTTATTTCAATAATACATTTTAAAATAAACAGTTCGCCAACCTCTAGAAACTGTTGAAGTTTATGTGAGGATGGCGAGTTCGCGTTATACAAAATATAGGTAAAAAAACTGTTATATAAATAAAAGCTGTTAGTTAATGCATATTTGTACATATAAATATCGTTACATGAAACACTTCCTAGACCTAGACTAGGCATCCAAAGAGGCACCTAGATCCAGAAAGTGCCTCTTACAATTTCTTATAAAAATCGCTCTATTACTGTAGGTATTTTGCATAGTTAATGGTAAGTTATTCATTATATTTGCTAAGATATATGAACATGTTCTAGTTCCGTAATTATTATTAGTCTTAGGTAATTTAAACTTCTTGTAGTTTGGTAAGATGCGCACGTTTCTGTTTCTCTCTTTACATGTTAGGTGCTTTATGTTATGATATTCTTCTTTCAACATATAGGCCATGAAAAGCTATGCAGATATATGTATATGCACTTTCGTATTCATAATATTAGGTAGATACCTACCTAAGTCTAATGGCGAGTCAGTGTCTTCGGCCAAGTACTCGGTTGGTATAAACACTTTAACGAGTGCAATTTCGCCGCAATTTCTCAGCCACAGCACTGTCTCGGCCGAGTGACATTTTACTGTCTCGCTTCACTACTCGGTAGGTGTAATCGTACCATAATGTACTTTATGGTCATGGATATTATTAGAAAAACTCGATTTTGCGCAGGAGAATCTGCTTTTTGATATGATATGGGGCCTATGGGTAGTAGTGATTTGGAGAACATCATATTAGGTAGGGCAGAGATTATTTATTACAAGTATAAATTATCTCTGGGTAGGTATATAAATTTGGAGGCATAATACTTTATGAATTACTCAGGATTGTACGAGTTATTTACCTACCAACCTACTTACCGTATAAGTAATTAGTGTCTCTGTCGATCAGAAAGCAATAATAAGCTGGCATATTATAATAACCAGTAGTCATGTTTCCTATGCAGATGGCGGTGTTCTGAGCGAATCAATCTTTGAACAAAGAACAAAAAGCGCGGCAAAGGTGGACGCGCCGGGCGACGCGTGCGCGCGCAGCTGCGCCTACATCTGCCGCGAATCGCGATGGCCGCCCGTGCGCTCTGCTGCTATAGAAACATCCCAATGTAAGCAACATTAACTTTGCTCAGTATTTAATCTTAATCAATATATATTATTATTAAAAAAAGTGTACAATGTGCGTGCCGCTAAAACTCAGAAATGATTCCCGGTACGATCAAGGTAGTTATATGGTGTGATAGCTCTCTATCTCCCGTCCATGAAGAAGGTTCCCGTTTTTACCTGAAGGGTATGCTTTTGAAGATATAAGGGTTGAAAGTTTCGCCCTATAGAAGTTTCTAGAATAGTCGAGAACATTTGAGAGTTTTCGAGAGAATTCCACAGAATAGTAATACTCCACAGAATATTGTAGAACATTCCAGAACATTCTCGAATGTGTGTCGAATATTCTGGAATCTGAAACATTGTGAACCATTCGAAGACTTCTCTATGGGTAAAGCTACCTGCTGATAGGGCTATATAAAGCAAGATCTGTCGTGAGTTCGAACGCTCTAGAACATTCTGGAATGTTGTGAATTGTTTGGGAATAGTTAGTAATGTTCAGGAATACACTTACTACGTGGGCGAATCCGCGGGGCAAAAGCTAGTATTATATAAAAGGAAAAGGTGACTGAATGACTTGCAATGAACCAAAAACTCAATTTGCTGTAATCCCCTGAAACAGGTCGAATCTGTATGATGCAACATGCAGCATGCGAAATGCACCGCCCGCCCTCCCACTGCTAACCATGCAGAAAAAGCAGCCACTCGGCAAGCAATACGCACCACCACCACGCAGCACTACACAAATCCCGAAACAATTTGTCTGTTACCTAAATTTAAAAAATTCTAACACTAGGAAATAAGCTTTATTACTGTAGGTACAACAAAGGTGTTCATTTATTTGCACTCTAAATGAAGCCTATTTGGTTCAGAGGGGCGACTTTTCCAAAGGTTTTCTTGAGAATTTCTTTTCTCAAATAGGTACTCTTTTCCAGTGAATCTTAAAATATTTTTACGCGATAAAAATCAAAATATCACTGAAGTACTTATATCTATCGAAGTTGGAAAATCGGTAGAATTTTGTTTGAACCTTCGGAAGTTTCTATTCGTATTAAGCATACACCATACATCGAATATAGGTATCCAATCGTTCATTATTATGCCATTATAACCTTGGAAGAAAGCCTATTTTTTCTTTTTTTTTCTGTTAGACAGTTGGTCAACTGTCTTCGGGTAACTTTGATTTTATAAGATTTTATGCATGGTGTTACAACGTCATACGAACTACAAATTCATACTTCCATACTATAAGGTGAAAATTTGTCTGCTAGCTTTTTATAGCCCATCTGTTTAACCAAATTTAAAAAAAAGAAAGAAAGAAAGAACGAAAAAGTGTTTATTTGGTGCCACAGAAAGAACACATATAAAATAAATATATTTTATGCCCACGACTTCGTCCGCTTGGATTTAGGTTTAGAACTCTGATTTTCCGGGACAAAAAGTAGCCTAGGTATGTCACTCTCCAGATCTTTAACTAAACCCATGCAAAAATCAAGTCATCCGTCGCTCCGTTGCTACGTGATTGAAGGACAAAAAACAAACCAATAAACCAACAAATAAACACACTTTCGCATTTATAATATGGGTAGTGATAATAATGGACAGTGATTATCATATACATAAATGTATGTTATCAAAGAAATCCTGGATGTTTATGGTTCCGTACCTCAAAAGGAAAAACGGAACCCTTATAGGATCACTTTGTTGTCTGTCTGTCTGTCGGTCTGTCAAGAAACCTACAGTGTACTTCCCGTTGACCTAGAATCATGAAATTTGGCAGGTAGGTAAGTCTTATAGCAGACATTAGGGGAAAAATCTGAAAACCGTGAATTTGTGGTTAAATCACACAAAAAAAAATTGTGGTCATGAACTAATAATTAGTATTTTCAATATTTGAAGTAAGATAACTAGGTATACCAAGTGGGGGTATTATATGAAAGGGCTTCATCTGTGGATTCTACAACAGATTTTTATTTATTTTTATGCATCATAGTTTTTTAATTATCGTGCAAAATATCGAAAAATACGACTGTGGTACGGAACCGAGCCTGACTCGCACTTGGCCGGTTTTTTCTTGTCCTGACCACTCACATGGTATGGAAATCCTAACCAGCAAGGTACAGCACATTCGTAAATTTCGTCGATAGTGATTTCGATAGTTTAGCTTGACGTTTAAGCCTACACTATGTGTACTGTGTAGGTGCAAATGTGGGAAATAAACAATTTCACAGTTCAATACGTTTCGCGCCACGGGGGGGAGTCCTGAACTCCCAGAAATGATATGAGAGCAGTTGATAAGACGTTGAAACTTGAACGTACGAGTAGATGTTGAACGTATAGTCGGCGACAGGTCGAGATGGCAATCAAAGCCAAATTATTTATTCAGAATAGGTTAACATGATGATGATAACGCTTACTGATGGTCAAAATTGTTATTTTGTAAGATGACTAGCTTATGCTCGCGACTTCGTCCGCGTGGACTACACAAATTTCAAACCCCTGTTTCACCCCCTTAGGGGTTGAATTTTCAAAAAGCCTTTCTGGATGAATCCTTCCTTTTTGGCCCGCGTGGATTTAGGTTTCTTAAAAATCCCGTGGGAACTCTTTCATTATCCGGGATGAAAAGTAGCCTATGTCCTTCCCCGGGATGCAAGCTATCTCTGTAAGTACCAAATTTCATCCAAATCGGTTAAACGGATGGGCCGTGAAAAGCTAGCAGACAGACAGACGGACAGACAGACAGAGAGACGGACAGACGGACAGACAGACAGACACACTTTCGCATTTATAATATTAGTATGGATATGGATGGAAGTATGAATTACGTGTCTTGTTTACTTGCTAGTTTATTATGAAAACGTTAAGGGCGCCATTACAATTAACAAAACTAATTTATGTGCTTTTCCCTTTTATCTTCTTTACTTATTAAGTGACGATCGAGTCGTTTTGTCACTCGACAAGTTGAAACAACTCGTTGACGTCAAAAACCGGCCAAGTGCGAATCAGACTCGCGCACTGAGGGTTCCGCAGTACAATCGTATTTTATCGACATTTTGCACGATAAATCAAAAACTACTTTCTAGATTTCGTTCAAACCAATTTTCGGTGGAAGTTTGCATGATAATGTACATCATATATTTTTTTAGTTTTATCATTATATTATTATTTCAGAAGTTTACAGGGGGAGGGGACACAAATTTTACAAATACAAATACAAATACAAATTATTTATTTGCTGATTGTAGGTTACATTTATAAGTTGTCAATTACCACTTTGGAAGTGTCTCTCGCGCAAACTATTCAGTTTAGAAAAAAATTATATTAGAAACCTCAACATCATTTTTGTAGACCTATCCATAGATACTACACTCGTATGGGTTTGATGAAAAAAATTTTTTTGAGTTTCAGTTCTAAGTATGGAGAACCCCAAAATGTATTGTTTTTTTCTATTTTTGTGTAAAAATCTTAATGCGGTTCACAGAATACATCTACTTACCAAGTTTCAACAGTATAGCTCTATAGTTTCGGAAAAAAGTGGCTGTGACATACGGACGGACAGACCGACGGACGGACAGACAGACATGACGAATCTAAAAAAAATCCGTTTTTTGCCATTCGGCTACGGAACTCTAAAAAGTGGAAGCCATAAGGCAATTAGAGAGCATCTGTGATTGCAGACAGGTGCGTGTGGGTCGGGGAACTTTGATACTGCAATTTATTATCACGCATAATACTTAGGATACTTTCCGATGCATCGTTCAATCCGAATGAATTTAAACTTTGTAAGAATGTTGTCCAAAAACCGGTCAAGTGCGAATCAGACTCGCGCACTGAGGGTTCCGTAGTACAATCGTATTTTATCGACATTTTACACAGTAAATCAAAAACTACTTACTAGATCTCGTTCAAACCAATTTTCGGTGGAAGTTTGCATGGTAATGTACATCATATATTCTCTTATTTTAGAAGTTAGGGGGGGGGGGGGGGGAGGAGGGGACACATTTTACCACTTTGGAAGTGTCTCTCGCGCAAATTATTTAGAAAAAATGATATTAGAAACCTCAATATCATTTTTGAAGACTTATCCATAGATCACAGGTATGGGTTATATGAAAAAAATTTTTTTGAGTTTCAGTTCTAAGTATGGGGAACCCGAAAATTTATTAGTTTTTTTTCTATTTTTGTGTAAAAATCTTAATGCTATAATCGTAATGGTTCACAGAATGCATCTATTTACCAAGTTTCAACAGTATAGCTCTATAGTTTCGGGAAAAAGTGGCTGTGACATACGGACGGACAGACAGTCATGACGAATCTATCAGGGTTCCGTTTTTTGCCATTCGGCTACGGAACCCTAAAAACGGCCTTGCCGGCCTTCATGATTCGCAATTTCGGATTTAGGGTCATGGCTGGAGATCAAAGGCATCGGAGTACTTTGTCTCTCCTAATATGAGCTGGTGGTGCTGACTCCTGGCGTCGTCGGCTGCAATCTGCCGCCCACAGCTGGCGGCACAGCTGTGCATCTCACACGGTGTCTGTCCGTACCGAGTACCGACACCAAAACAACAACAACGCAGATATCAAAAAAAATATTTAAAAAACCGACTTCCAAAACCACTACAAAGTAAAAAATAACTTTTGTTTCTATTTTCTACACGTGTAGGTATGTATGTAGAAGTCGGGCGAGCTACACGCTTTGATTTCTAGTTTCTTTTATGCTCGCCCGACTTCATACATAATATATATACCTACATACCATGCTTCATCCGATGTTACTGATCCGATCCGATTTAGATTTTTAAAATCCCGTAGGATTTCTTTGATTTTTCGGGCTACTTTCTTAGATTATAATCTAATGATTAATCAAGAAAGTAGCCTATGTTACTCTCCGTCTGTTCAATATCTTTATGCTAAAAATCAAGTAGATTGGTTGTTAGGGCGTGAAGGAAGGACAAACAAACAAACACACTTTCGCATTTATATTATTAGTAAGTACTTATAGAGTATAGATAATTTCTGTGTGAAAATAGTAAAGTTAGAGATAAGTACCAGCTGCGCGATTGCGATAGAATTACTACAATGTCACGATCGCAATCACCTCTGATTAGTTGACGCTCGCTCACTATTGGCTAAAATGCATTGTTGCAACAAGAATCGCACAAATTCGGCCAATCACAACAATTGAGATTGTAATTATGATTGATATAGGTTTTACGAAATCGCCCTTCGAGTAAAGTTTACTGTTAAATATTTTTTTGTTGACTGTGCTATCCGATACCTCGAGTTCGATATTCTTTGCATTCACTATAGGCCCGTAGGCCGGGCCCCGGGGAAATTGTGCGGGCTTAACCTCCATAATAATACCATTTAATACTGTACTTACAAGAAAAACAGAACAAAAATGGCGTCGTCGTACCCAAACCATCAAACGCGCCTAAAAACGACGAAACTGTGAATTTCGTCCGCGTGGACTACACAAAATTTAACCTCCTTAGAGTTATGACGCTCGTATCGTGGAAGATGGGCAGGTCGCTTGTTTGGGATGCAACGTGTGCAGATACTTTAGCTGCATCCCACATTCAGGCGACCTGCCCATCTTTTTCTTCTATGGCGGGTGCAGCGGCCATCAGCGCCGAACAGGCCAAGAGGCGCAAATATGAAAACCTCGATGGGAGCTTCATATTCGTGCCTTTTGGTGTGGAGACCTTGGGGCCGTGGGGCCCGGGAGCTCGAGCTCTTTTTGAAGAAATTGCGAAAAGAGTTATCGAGTCAACCGGGGACCCGAGAGCTGGCAGCTACCTTGGTCAAAGAATTAGTTTGGCCATCCAAAGGGGTAATGCTGCCAGCATCTTGGGTACAATGCCTCGCTGCGGTGGTCTCGACGAGGTTTTAGATTTAATTTAATTTATTTTAGTTTTAATTTAATGTTTTTTTTTTTAGATTTAAGTTTATTAATAGTTTATTTGTTAAACATTGATAATAAAATATTTAATGTTGTTTTTTAGATTAAGTTTATTTAATAGAACAATTGTAATAATCTATAATATAAAAATGAATCGCTAAATGTGTTGCTCATCGCAAATCTCGAGAACAGCTGAACCGATTTCGCTAATTCTCTTTTTATAATATTCCTTGAAGTACGAGGATGGTTCTTACGGAGAGAAAAATTTAAAAAAATTGAATCGACTGTTAGGCGGAATGAAGTTCGCCAGGGCAGCTAGTTTCTTATAAAAATAATAACCTTAGAGGTTGAATTTTCAAAAATCTTTCTTAGCAGTCGTCGCCTACGTCGTAATAACTATCTTCATGCCAATTTCAGCTCAATCCGTCCAATGGTTTGAGCTGAAATAACGACTAAAATCGTACTTCTGACATGAAATTTGACAAAAGTTAGAAGTGGCTAAGAGACAAAATCTCAAGTTTCTACATCTAGAGACCTTTTATGCTGTAAGTAATTAGTATAGTACGCGGCAGAAAATAATGTACATCGACCTTTAAAAGGAGATTTGTAAAGCATTGTCTCTGTTGTTGAGACCGACAAAACGTCATATAGGTATGAGTGATAGAGACAACGCTCTACAAAGCCGAAATGTCATTCTAAAGGCCGATATACATCATTTTCTGCCGCGTAAGTTAAAGTAAGTTTATTTATTGTGCACATAAATTTGTAAAAGAAGTTATATTGAAGTTAGTTAGTTAGTTTTTAAAGACTAAAGTATACCATTTTGGTTGGTATAGGTACTATAAGACAAAATTTTCGGGCTGTAAATATAAGCTGTATCCAAAGAGGTATAATATCTCGCGGTATGCAAGAGAGAGACCGGTCGCAGCATCCGGGCCAACCGTTACTTTGTGCCCCCACGTGCCGCACTAGCGCTGCGTCCTGGCGGCGCTTCAGCTTTTCCAGGACTAGCTTATGCCCACGACTTCATCCGCGTGGACTACACACATTTCAAACCCCTATTTCACCCCCTTAGGGGTTGAATTTTCAAAAATTCTTTCTTAGCGGATGCCTAACGTCATAATAGCTATCTGCAATCTGCATGCCAAATTTCAGCCCGATCCGTCCAGTAGTTTGAGCTGTGCGTTGATAGATCAGTCAGTCAGTCAGTGTCACCTTTTCGTTTTATATATATATATATATATATATAGATTAGTTATGTTGTAATAATAATATACAGCTGTGATAGCCTAGTGGTTAGACGCCCGTCTTCTAATCAGAGGTTGGGGTTCGCTCCCGGGTACGCACCGCTAACTTTTCGGAGTTATGTGCGTTTTAAATAATTAAATATCACTGGCTTTAACGGTGAAGGAAAACATCGTGAGGAAACCTTCATACCTGAGAGTTCTCCATAATGTTCTCAAAAGTGTGTGAAGTCTACCAATCAGCGTGGTAGATTATGGCCAAAACCTTTCTGACTCTGAGAGGAGACCCGTGCTCTGTAGTGAGCCCTTGATGGGTTGATCATGATGATGATGATTAATATATGTACCTACAGTAGGTACCTACTGCGACTTTTGTAAGTAGCATCGGCAAAGCTCGTTTGCGAGATATTTTCGCGCCATTCAAGAATAAAATTTCTGCACAGGTATAGTCCGCGACAAGTCGAGATGGCAATCGGGGAGCCCCGCGCCACTGGTGCGGGCGAGAGTGGGTGATGTGAGGGTGTACGGGGCATCCCCCGATTACCATCTCGACCTGTTGGTAACTTAATGTAAGTTTCGTCTTAAACCGACGTCGCTCTTAAAATAACATCCTGTCAAACTCAAATAAATTTATTAATTTTATTATGATCTAAAAGTAAACAAATACGAATAGGTTGTAGATTCATTCATTGTTTATATAGGGCAAATTATTATAAATTAGAATTCTCCGATGCAATCTATAGTAGGTGTAGGTACCTACCTACTAATATAATTAAATAATACAAGGGATCTTTGTTATTGTTCTCATAACTTGTAACTTGTTGATGTGATGAAAAATACCGCAACTAAGCGACAATAGCGCTGTTTGTAATTTACAATCAACTGCTAGGGTTGGCACTCCCTAGTTTAATTTTATTAAAATACTAGCTGAACTTCGTACCGCCTCACAGTTTTTAAATTTTTCTCTCCGTAGGAACCATCCTCGTACTTCAGGAATATTATAAAACAAGAATTAGCGAAATGGGTTCAGACTTTCAGAGGTTCTCGAGATTTGCGATGAGCAACACATTTAGTGATTCATTTTTATATTATAGAATAAGTAATTTACTTATCTTGCAGTTTATCTATCTGTTCAAATCGGAAATGAAGAAAAACCAGAGTATAAGTCTTGCAATTTCCTATTGCGCTGGAACCATATCTCATTAATATCGAAATGACGTCATTTTGACGTCAGCAGTGAAATAAAAATATACCATCAGCTTAAAAGTTCAGTCTAGTGCTGACGTCCAACAAATTCCTGAAAGGCCGGCAACGCATTGGTGGTTCCTCTGGTAATCACTTAACATCAGGTGGCCCGCCTGCTCGTTTGCTCGCCATTTTTATTAAAAAAACATTCAATTAAAATTTAAATAATATTGTTAAAAATATCGCAAATCGCACCCCTGTGTTCTAGTATAACAAGCAGAGCACAATAATTTCTAAAGTTCTCTAAACAAAAGCTCCGGTATCAAAAAGTGCGACTCGGATGTTGAGTCAATAATTGTACGAGAGGTACTGAGAAATACCACTAGAGAAATTACCATTACTAGGTACTTTGTATGTTCCCCTTATGCAGTGATATCCCAGTGGTTAAGACAGCGGCCTCCTAGTCGGAAGTCCGGAGTTCGATCCCGGGCATGCACCTGACGACCTCCCTGGCGCAGTGGTGAGCGCTGTGGTTTAAATAGTGGGAGGTCCCGGGTTCGATTCCTGGCAGGGGTTTGGAATTTCTAAATTTCTGGTCTGGTCTGGTGGGAGGCTTCGGCCGTGGCTAGTTACCACCCTACCGGCAAAGCCGTGCCGCCAAGCGATTTAGCGTTCCGGTACGATGCCGTGTAGAAACCAAAGGGGTATGGGTTTAATAAAAACTGCCATACCCCTTCCAGGTTAGCCCGCTATCATCTTAGACTGCATCATCACTTACCACCAGGTGAGATTGCAGTCAAGGGCTAACTTGTATCTGAATAAAAAAATAAAAATAAAAAACCTCTAACTTTTCGGTGTTCATGATCATGATCAACCCGGTCCGGGGTCTCCTCTCAGAGTGGTAAGGGTTTGGCCATGCCTAGTCTACCACGCTGGCCATGTGCGGATTAGTAGACTTCACACACCTTTGAGAACATTATGGAGAACTCTCAGGCATGCAGGTTTCCTCACGATGTTTTTCTTCACCGTTAAAGCAAGTGATATTTTTTATACTTAGTGATTCACTAGCAAGTGGCAGCAAGTGTGCCGTAGCTCAGTGCTCAAAGCGTCGGGCGCGATCCCAGGAGACGCGGGTTCGATTCCTGCCGGTTCGCAATTTTTGATATATTTTTAAATTATTTAGAAATTTCCTTGAAGTGATATTTAATTACTTAGAACGCACATAAATCCAAAAATTTAGAGGTGCGTGCCCGGGATCGAACCCCCGACATCTGAGTAGAAGGCGGACGTCCTAACCACTAGGCTATCACAGCTAGCTAGCTATAGCTACATAGCTATATTATTTCCCCTCGAGTCCCGAGTGCTATAGGCTATCTATAAATTACTAGAAAGGTTTTTTAAAAATCCCGTGGGAACTCTTTGATTTTCCGGAATCAAAAGTAGCCTATGTCCTTCCCCGGGATGCAAGATATCTCTAATCAAAATCTGTTTAACGGATGGGCCGTGAAAAGCTAGCAGACAGACAGACAGACACACTTTCGCATTTATAATATTAGTATGGGTGTTAAAGTTAGTTAAGATAATTGTAGAAAATGTGAGTTCTTATTTTTATTTTTACACCAGGGTAATTCCGTTAAGCAAGATGAGGGATTGGACCCCGGAAACCGTGACAAAAGATCTTTTTGAGCTTTTTTGTTGCGGCGTCTATAGTCTATGGTTCCTCGAAACGCAGGTAGTCGTTCACAAAGAGTGCATTATGATTTATCACCGGGGTGCAATTGAGAAAGTCGCAATTGTTTGAAATGGTTCAGCAATGTGCTGTTATTGCTACATAATGGAGTCGTTTTTTTAGGGTTCCGTACCTCAAAAGGAAAAACGGAACCTTTATAGGATCACTTTGTTGTCTGTCTGTCTGTCGGTCTGTCAAGAAACCTATAGGGTACTTCCCGTTGACCTAGAATCATGAAATTTAGCAGGTAGGTAGGTGCTTATAGCAGACATTTGGGGAAAAATCTGAAAACCGTGAGTTTGTGGTTACATCACACAAAAAAAAAAATTGTGGTCATGAACTAATAATTAGTGTTTTCAATTAATTATAATGGACTTGACAGATTGACAGCAGTATATGAATCACTGTCATTGTCAATGTCATTCTAGTACCATGAGAGCCTTGTCGCACTGTATATATGTATGAGTGTCAGAGACAACGCTCTACAAAGCCGAAATATCATTCTAAAGTCCGATGTACATTATTTTCTGCCGTGTACTGTACCGATGAGTCAGTCGCAAATCGCAAGTCGCAACGGTACCGTCTCCCCGGGCCCACAGATATGTCCAGATTTGCAACTAGCGTGGCCCCCTCAGTCCCTCTCGCTCAAGCAGATTTTCTTACTTGTGAAATGTCATTCCTTCTACATTTCACGTTGTTTGTCAAATACTCACGTACCATTTTTGACAAACAAAAAAAAATGGCCACGGTGATAAGGACAAAGCATAATCATTTTGTCACGTTCTAACAAGAGCTTAAATACATTTAGCTATCTCGCTATAACAGTAAGTGTCACAATAGGGCTACTTCTAACAGTCCTTATTCTGAGCCTGGGCCTCACCTCTGACTCAAGCCTCCCGCGTTTAGGGCTGTCACTATGCTGGTATTGAATGGAAACAAACAGGCGTGACTTCGCGAAATACGGTATTTGACAACTAGTCAAATCAGTAACTTTTTATCAAACGTCAAAACGAGCGCTGCGATATTCTATGAAATACCGGTGTGTGACGACACAATCATTTGACGTGCTTTTTTTAGTTTAATTGATAATTTAAAATGGTTATTACACTTAAAACCAACAAAGGCCGTGGAAATTACGTATTTTGGAAGACTCTCTAGTTAATAATCACTGAGAAATAATTTATTTTCGATGTAGTCTAATACCCAATTCTATAATATAAAATCATCATCAACTTGTGGACATCTAGTGTTGGACATAGGCCTTCCCTAAAGAGCGCCACCACTGAGCACACCCGCGAGGTGATTACGTATAACAGTAGATTGCAGTAGCGACAGCAATGCGACAGCAGTAGCAATGCGACAGTTCATTTGCTGTCTCTCTTCTTCTTATTTTGCTTTGTAGCTATTCCTGTCTCTCTCTAGCCGCTGTTTTAACAGCAATGATCGCGAGATTTACGCCTGTCGCAAGCCTGTCACGAGATACGTAATCACCCCGGTCTGGAGCCTTCCTCGTCCAGCAATCAGTAGGTACCCTCATTATAAATGCGAAAATATTTTTGGTTTATTGGTTTGTCCTCGGTGAAAATTTCAACCGTCAACTATCACGGTTCATGAGATACAGCCTGGTGACAGACGGACAAACAGACGGACGGATAGCGGAATCTTAGTAATAGGGTGCCTTTGGGTAGAGCACCCTAAAAACCAACAGTAAAGTGAAATAATGCGTAAGTACTACTCGTGCGCGATAAGTTGAGACTCGCCTGGAATGCAACCCTCCGCCAGCTTCCCCTGTAACTTCCCCTCAAGCTCCCGAGTTGTACTATAGACAACGCCATTTTTTTAACATCTTAGTCTCGTACTTGCTTACACGTCACGCAACGACGACGCGCTCCGATTTTTGTCTAAGTCAACCACTTGTCTGTGGCGTCACCGCCCCCCCAGGTCTCAACTTATTGCGCACGAGTAGTAGCTTCGGTTGTGTTGTATGTTGCAGATATTTTTTATTACCCTTACGAGCCTAAAGTGGCAACCCTAGGCAAGTCTAACTCGTTTAGATCTAAAGATGGCAGTTTCCGCGCAAATTAGCCTATAAATTAGACCGACTGAAAGCCAGTTAAACAAATCATTAGGATTTACAAAATGATTTATTTTGAAGACCTTTTACTTTGCTAAGTAACCAGTTAAGTTTGTTAAGTAAGTTGAGAATTCAAAGGAAACCTTTCTAGGTAGGTAACGTCTTTGTGTATGTATGAAGTGTAAGGTACACTATCGCTTCCTTCCTGAGTCATTTATGATCGTGGTTTCTTCCGTAGATAAACGATAGGTTCAAAATGACACTAGAGACAACCAGTGTCTCTAAGGGCGGTTGTGCACTCATTCGTATTCGTTTTCGTTAAATTTCATTCAAAGTGGCCGCCATACAAAATGTCTATAATATGTAGGTACGCGTGTGCACTCATTTGATTCGGATCCGTGAAAATACGAATCGTAAAAATACGAATGAGTGCACACGCGTACGTACGTAGGCACGCATTATATTATGTGGGCCACTTCGAATCATATTTTCACGAATCACGAATGCGAATTGAATACGGATGAGTACTCATCCGATCCGAATCCGTTTGGGCTTGAATTTTCAAAAATCCTTCCTTAGCGGATCTCTATGTCAACTATCGGCATGCTAAATTTTAGCTCGATCCGTCCGACCGGACGGATCGGCTTTGAGCTATGCGTTGGTAGATCAGTCAGTCAGTCAGTTTTCCTTTTATATTATACTAGATGAGGCCCGTGACTTCGTCCGCGTGGATTTAGGTTTTTAAAAATACCATGGGAACTCTTTGATTTTGCGTAATCAAAAGTAGCCTATGTCCTTCCCCGGGATGCAAGCTCTATACCAAGTTTCATATAAATCGGTTAAACGGATGGGCCGTGAAAAACTAGCAGACAGACGGCCAGACAGACAGACACATCACTTTCGCATTTATAATATTAGTATGGATATACAGATTTGATCACTCATTGCGCAAGTTCAAAGCCAAAATTATTGTTCGTGACATCAATAATAATAATTATTGTCTTCTTCTCTACAATTATTATTTTAAAATACCCTTCATTGACACTGGCAGAGGACTCTGACATTCACTTCCGCAAACCAAAAAATCTGTTTCCTTCTTAATACAATACCCAAAAATTATAAAATGACAATGATTGCGACCTAGTTAGATACAAATTGAAATTTATAACCATGTACCCACCCGTAAACGTGATCCGTTGATGGGGTAACCAAAAAAAAGTAAAACGGAAAGTCCTGACTTAAAAAAACAAACGTGACTGCCCTGCCAAACGAATAAAAAGGAAAAAAAATACATTTAAAAATATCGGAATGCATAAAGTCGCTATTTTGTTTTCAATTAGCCAGTATCACTCAGGATAATTCTAACGATACCTCATAGGTACATTCAAATATGTTCAGGCATTTAGAACTTATAAAATTCAAAATTCAAATACACCATGAACCCTAAAAACATTAAACACTTTTTTGTGACAGCTACAGTGTAAAGAACGCTCCTCACATTGTAGCTAACCATATCCATACTTCCATACTATATTATTATATATGTGAAAGCGTATCTGTCTGTCTGTCTGTCTGCTTGTTTTTCACGGCCCAGCCGTATTCCGACTTCAACCGATTTTGATGAAATTTGGTACAGATGGCTTGCATCCCAGGGAAGGACATAGGCTCTTTATCCCGGAAAAACAAAGAGTCCCCACAGGATTTTTAAAAACCTAAATCCACGCTGACGAAGTCTCGGGCATCATCTAGTCACAAATAAAGGATTAATACTGAGCACGCGCTCAGTAGTGAGCCGGCGATTGATTAATGATGACGATTAATCCTGACATTTTAAGCTTCTAGCTTAAGTCCTGACAAATCTTTTACAAATCCTGACATTTGATGACAAACCCTCACATCATGGTTGCCCTAACCGCGTAGCTACAAAACCAATCCGAGTAGGTAAGATTCAAGACAGCTGCAAAACACACAGAGAATAGGATATCGACTCAAGAAGGCCTCTGAGTAGCGGTTCTGGGTTTGGACTGGTGGAATTGAGCACGTGTTCAGTAGTGAGCCGGCGATTGCTTAATGATGACAATTAATCCTGACATTTTCAAAAGTCTAGCTTAAGTCCTGACACATCTTTAAAGTTCCTGATATCATGGTTACCCTAACGGCGTAGCTACAAAACCAATCCGAGTAGGTAAGATTCAAGACAGCTGCAAAACACACAGAGAATAGGATATCGACTCAAGAAGGCCTCTGAGTAGCGGTTCTGGGTTTGGACTGGTGGAACTGAGCACGTGCTCAGTAGTGAGCCGGCGATTGCTTAATGATGACAATTAATCCTGACATTTTCAAAAGTCTAGCTTAAGTCCTGACAAATCTTTAAAATTCCTGACATCATGGTTACCCTAACCGCGTAACTACAAACCCAATCCGAGTAGGTAAGATTCAAGACAGCTGCAATACACAGAGAATAGGATATCGACTCAAGAAGGCCTCTGAATAGCGCACCTGGGTTTGGACTATTGAAGCACGAATACAGACAAAAACTGGTTCACTTATCCGTTCACAATTGAACGGGCAGGGGATAAAGATTTCGTTCAGCGATATACTTACCTGGGCTCAGCCGAAAGGGATTTGTAATTCGGATGACTAAGTACAGGGACGGCCATTTTGGATATTTTATTTCATTTTATTTTGGAGTCAACGTTTCTTTAAATTCGCGGGGAATATAAATGAAAATACTTATGCTGAAAATGTGGAAATCGTCAATAATTAATTGTATGGGATTGTAGGGTAGCCTGTATTTAGGGTCTTCATACATTGCGATATTCGCAAAAGCATCGAGAGATACTCGCAAGAGAGAGATGATATCGCAGTCGCATGCCAGTAGAATACACGTTCGCTACTCGCGAGTTTCGTACATTATGCTACTAAAACAAAGAATTCTTCTTGAAATTTAATGTCAAACTGTTACTAGTACTGTACTACAAACTGTCTAGATACGCATGAGACGCGACGCGCGGACGACGGACAAGGTATCGCTCGAGACTAGTAGCGTAGTAGCATATGGGAGGATACCGGTAGCGAAGTGTGCGATTCACCATACAAATGTACGTGAGATACTCCTCAGCGACTCATCTTCGAGACTCGCGTAGGATACTAGTCGTCTGTGAGTCATCATCATCATCATGATCAACCCATCACCGGCTCACTACAGAGCACGGGTCTCCTCTCAGAGTGAGAAGGGTTTTGGCCATAGTCTACCACGCTGGCCATGTGCGGATTGGTAGACTTCGCACACCTTTGAGAACATTATGGAGAACTCTCAGGCATGCAGGTTTCCTCACGATGTTTGCCTTCACCGTTAAGGCATATTTAATTGATTAAAACGCACATATCTCCGAAAAGTTAGAGGTGCGTGCCATTAGAAGGCGGACGTCCTAACCACTAGGCTATCACAGCTTTCGTCTGTAAGTATCGTAATGTAATAAGGGCCTAACTCTACCATGGTGAAAATACAATAAAATGCTTTGATTACATCCAATAACTATAAGTACTGGCTATAAAGTATAAACTAGTGAAGTCTCACCATCATAACAGTACAATACCGGCGAATATCAAATCTAAGTAACATAAGCCCCTCGCTATAATTTGTTTTTATTATAATTTTTATGCCTTTTCAATGGGCTCGTTAACACCCTTTTAACTGTACATAGCTGATGCCCGCGACTTCGTACGCTTGGATTTCACACAAAAAAAATTAAATTATGGTCATGAACTAATAATTAGTATTTTCAATTTTCGATGTAAGATAACTGTATCAAGTATCATAAGAAAGGTATTCACCTGTGCATTCTAAAACAGATTTTTATTTATTTTTATACATCATAGTTTTTGAATTATCGTGCAAAATGTTGAAAAAATTCCACTGTAGTATGGAACCCTCGTTGCGCGAGCCTGAGAAAATGGTAAAAAAAATTAAACTTAGTTCAAGTCGCAGCGCATCTCCTACTTTTATTTCTCTTCCGAACATGAGCACCTGACGTTGACCTTGGTTCTCCGTGGCCTTGGGAGCGAGCCCTGAGGCCCGAGGCCCGCAACAAAGGGCCCGGGCCGTTAAACGGGTCCTGAATGGCCCGGAAACGGCCCCCTTGCCCCGGTATTATGCGGTATTATGTTAGTGAGCTTGCAAAATTTCGCGGCGGTTTAACGAATAACGAATTTCATATTTTGTTTAATGGAACTAGTATTTTGTAAAGGTGGTTAAAAATTAAAATAAATCTACATACTTATATAAAAACGATCAGTCAGTCAGTCACCTTTTCCTTTTATATATTTAGATTAGTCATGTATTAAATACTAGCTGATGCCCCTTCGTCCGCGTGGAATTAGGTTTTTAAAAATCCCGTGGGAACTCTTTGATTTTCCGGTATAAAAAGTAGCCTATGTCACTCTCTAGGTCTTTATCTCTATGCCCATGCAAAAATCACGTCAATCCGTTGCACCGTTGCGCTTGATTGAAGGACAAACCAACAAACCAATAAACCAACAAACAAACACACTTTCGCATTTATAATAAGGGTACTGATTGTTATTTTAACTTGATATTTGAAACGTAGGTTCTTTATATTAGATAAGAAAGGATTTAACTAAATTCCCCCCTGGGTGAAAAGGGCCCCTATGACACTGAGTGAGTAGGTAAGTGAGGCCTTTTGCAGCGGGAAAACTTCTGATATCATGAGAAACCAGAAATTTTACGCGGACAAAGTCGCGGCCAACTGCTACTGTATGTGTGATTTTTTAATGTTGTGTGAAGATATTGTATTAAGTACGGTGGTAAATGCTAAATGGTGATATGTGTGACGCTATAAATTTAAGAAATATTTTTTGTAAGCTGTTTTGCAGGCCTTTAATAGTGCTATATAAAAGCAATCTTGTTATTTCCCATAATATCGCTACTTAGGTATAAGTCCCGCAAATTGCTATTGCGCTGGAACCATGTCTCATTAACATCGAAATGACGTCATTTTGACGTCATCCGAAATAAAAATATATAGGTACCTTCCATCAGCTCGAAACTTCAGTCTAGTGCTGACATCACTAAAATGGCGGCCACCAATTTGCGGGACTTAAATTAAAGGTTACTAAGTACATTTTGAATTGAATTTCAAAGTAAATGCTTGTTTCAAGCTTCGTTTATGAAGCTCTCCGGCGCAACAAGAGAAGATCCTTGTCTGTCTGTCAGCGGCTTGTATCTCGTGAACCCTAATAAGTAGGTACTTAGATTAGGTAGAGAGATGAAATTTTCACAAAGGTAGTGTGTATTTCTATTGCCGCTAACAACAAATAATGAAAATTTCAAAATTGCCACCATAATTTTTTAAAGTGTTATTTCTTAATTCTTGTACGATGACAGGGAACCCTTCGTGTGCAAGTCCACTCGCACTTGATTGATTCTTATGATTTTCATCACTTTCTGTAATACACAGTAGGTAGATATGTACCTAATACGTAAAAAGTACAGAGGTAATTTATTTTACAAGACTTTTAGACATTGTTTTTTTTTCAGAGAATTTAAAACCCATAACTACCTCCCTATTCAAAGTTCAGTAATACCTAGCTGCTTTCTTAGTATAGGTACCTCTAACCTACGGTACCTAAGTTACGAAACAGAAACGATCCCCTAAATGGCCCCTAAATATGCTTAGGGGTCCCTTAAATCTTATGGGTCGTTGGTGAAATTGGGCATAATACTTAAGAACTTTGACTGAAGTAGGTAGGTATGTATTTATATCACTAACAGTCTCTTCAATCACTAGCTAACTACCTACTAGCTACTAGCACAGACTATTATATCTTACAACAGTTAAGCCCTTGGCCCTACACAAAAGCTGAATAGATTTTTTTCAAAATCCGGAGTCTAGCCAGCACTTAAAATGAAATAACTTTTTATTACAATAGTGTATGACCCCCATTTTCTTTTGTACTCATTTAGTGCCTAAATAACAATGGTAAATAGGTGAAACTGTAAAATAATATAGTACCTACCTACCTACTTATTGTGGATTTTAAAGTATTATTTATTTAAATTATTTGCTGCGTATGTTTAGTTTAACAAAACAACTGGCTTAAAAAAATCGCAATTTGACGCGTTGTTGCAAACATTAAACTGCCTTACCTAGCTATGTAGTTTTTCTTGCTGGTTCTTCTCGGTAGGAACGGCAATTCGAACCAGAGTTAACGGTTCAAAAGCACTTGTAATAAGTCTACTTGAATAAAATATATTCTATTCTATTCTGGTTTCTAAATAATATGATTAAGTATATATACATATGTACTTCATAATAAAAATACAGAGCGGTTAATGTCTATTAGTTAAGACTCTCGGTCTTTTGCCTATTCGGGATGTCGGAGGTTTGATAATTCCGAGCCACGTATCTCTTAACTTTTCGAAATTATTTAAACACTTGCTTTAACGGCGTAGGAAAATATCTTGAGCAAATTGGCATGCCTGAGAATTTTCCATATTACTATCTAAGATGAATGAAGTCTGCCAATCCGCAATGGGCCAGCAGCGTGACGGTTTTAAAACTAAAAATCGAAACTTCATCAAAATTCGTAAGTTATTCAGCCTACTTTATTAAAATCAGTGACGTGATAATAAGTCTATGATTAAAATTGTTATAATAAACTTCAACTTTCTATCTATAATGGTTCACGAGATACAGCCCGCTGACAGACAGACGCGACGGACGGACATCGAAGGCTTTTATAATAGGTCCCCTTTGGGTACGGAACCCTAGAAACCATTCCACGTGGATCCACGGGCCCTCGATCCGCGATCGAATCAAAAGAAACCCGATCTTATGTCATGGTCAAGGCCAAAGACCCTTTTGTTATGTAAACCGAATCAAGGGGCTCCAAATTGCTCGATTGTGTTCAAAACTTGTCCTTGGAAGGCACCTATTCAATATTCATGCATTTCAAATTACTTTACTTGTAAGTTTGCTTGGTAACTGGTAAAGATTAGGATGCTTATCTTCATCATAATAATGGGTAATCAACCCATCGCCGGCCCACTACTGAGAACGTGTCTTCTCTCAAAATGAGAATAGCCGATCGAAATATATTTTTGAACCAGTCAATTTTAATAATTCCTGGTATGCTTTGAATCAGCACAACAAAAAATAACTGTCTCTATGAGCATATAAGTCCCGCAATTTGCTAATGCTCGTGGCCGTCATTTTACTGACTTGAAGTTTCGAGCTGATGTTATATTCTTATTTCGGCTGACGTAATTTCGATGTTAATACGTCATTGTTATGACGTCATTTCCAGTGCAATAGCAATTTGCGGGACTTCTCCACACGCGCTATTATACCTCTTATTAGTCTGTCAAAAGTATGGTTCATCTTTAAAGTAAGGACTAAAATCGTTATATGAATTTTGTCACATAAAGTTAAAATGACGCGTGAGAACTCATTTTTTACGCATTATACCAGAATTGACCACCGGGGATGATAAAATAAAATACCAATGTTGAGTGTTGCCACCATTTATTTGAATTTTACTAAAAAAATTGAATAAAAAATATTGTTTATTTCAACATGTTACTTTTAGCAATGAATAATATACAGTTGTAGAAAACGTCCCGACTTGTCGATGTGTGCTACATTTATTATGACTTCATTTATTATTTTAATTTTATATTTATTATTACTACTCCAAACAAAGTAAGGGGCCACCAGTTAACTTGTACTTTAATAAAGTGAAAACAAAAACATTTTTCTCTTTATTTATTTTTAAAATACATGATAAACAATAAACACTATTTTGGATTAATTTAAAATAATCCATTTAAATTTCACTGTCCGTGAAAAATCATCTGTGAAATCAATGAAGAAAAAAGTAATTTCATCAATTACCTAATCATGATTTAAAGTAGGTCGCAATAATGCACATCTCTAGTTTCTAGTAAATTAAAAAAGCTTTTACTTTTTTTTAATTAAAAAACATTCTCTTTTTTTGACAGTTGTGTAGAACAACTGTCAAAAAAAGAGAATGTTCAGTATTATTTTCAGGATTCATGTAGGTAGGTCTTAATTTATTCCACCATAACTCCTAAATGCCTGAACACATGTTAGAATCCTTACAATTTAAATCATTCCGAATTGTTGTAAAATAAATTGTTCGAAAATAAAAATCAATATGGCGGCGGTATGGCGCCATTTTCACACATATTTTTTTTACTTTTTGGTTCATTTTTTGGCAGGACAGTCGTGTTTTTTTTAAATTACGACTTGTTAATAAGTTTTTTTACTAGAAATCCTTTATTGGTTTAAAAAAAACATAACAAGATGGCCACTTATTTTTTTAGCGTAGTATATTGTAATGTATTTTTGTTGAGGCCGCGGCGTGGTTGCGCGCTGGTTGCGGTTGTCGCAGATTGCGGGCGGTTGCGGTTGCGGGTGGTAGTGGTTGCGGTTGTGGTTGGTGTGGGACGGCGCTATGTGTTCAGTCTCACTCGCTGCCCTTAAAATTAATCTTCGTCTTCGCCGCTTTCAGATTCTGTGAAAAATACATTACTTTACCATTAGGTACATAATTTTTAGATTGAATGAATATATAAAAATAACACTTTTTTAAATTTTCATAGCGGCCATTTTGAAAATTTTATTATTTGTTTCATACATAATTATAATAGAAATACACATCATGATCAACCCATAGCCGGCTTACTACAGAGTACGGGTCTCCGCTTAGTATGAGAAGGGTTTGGCCATAGTCCACCACGCTAGCCAAGTGCGGATTGGCAGGCAATAAAATACACATACATGTATACATTACATATTATAATAGATAGATAGACAGACGGACGGACAGCGGAGTCTTAGTAATACGGTCTCGTTGGCATCCTTCGGGTACGGAACCCTAAAAAGTACTATAAAAATTCTAAAACTACCCTCATCATCACCTCTAGCCATCGCCGAGCTGGTCCAGCCCACTGCTACTACTAATAATAAAGTCTTGGTCCACACACCTTCCTCAGCGTTCTGGAGCCACTCCACGAAGCGCTTCATCTGGTCCAGGAACATCATCTTGCCCTTGCTGGAGTTGGGGTCACGGTACCACTTGAGGATCACCTCCTCGGAGATCACGTTGCTCTTGTACAGCATCAGCACCAGCTTGCTGAAGGCGCGCATGAAGCTCATGTTCTCGTAGCAGTATTCTTGGACCTGGAATTCATACGATTTAAAAAACTATTATTCATTTAAAGCCTTTTTTCTTTTTTTCTTTTGAAAGATATAATAAAATCTCAGATTGCCATATCGACAGTGCTATGCGACAAACTAAGCAAGCATTGGAAAGACTAAAAGACTCAGTCAGACCAAACTCGCGAAGTCAAGTCGCACCGCTCCGACTCGTCATCAGGTTTCATCATTGGAACATCTAATTTACACAATTTCAATAACTAATTCTAAGACGAAATTCATGTCTAATGCTTGTGTCCCGCCCAACCCAGTAATCGTCGAGAGCTCTGCACTCGAAGTTGTAGACGAGTATATACGACCTAGGACGTGTGTCCTATTGGGTAGGTCCAATTTCGAGAAAGAGGTCAGCCGCCGAATCCAACTCGGTTGGGCAGCGTTCAGGAATCTTCGAGATGTCTTCTTGTCCAAAATTCCTCAGTGCTTGAAGACCAAAGTCTTCGAACAGTGCGTGTTGCCAGTGATGACATATGGATCCGAGACATGGTCGCTAACTATGTGCCTTATAAGAAAGCTCAGTGTGCAGAAGTGTGTGAAGCTTACCTTAGACAGTAATGCTGTCTCGGCCTTAGCCGACTGAGCAAAGGCGGCCAGTAGAGGCGTGTAGTGACGCAAGTGTTTAGCGGCTTGCTCGGCCAGTAACTCCTCCTTCTTGTTCCACTCGCCGCGCGACATCACGCATTGCCAGATCTACAAGAAAATGCACTATTTTTGACGAAATTCCTACTAATTAGTAAGTTTAGCTAGTGGTTTTAGTGGCTCAGATTGCCATATCGACAGTGCAATGCGGTAGACTAAGCAAGTATTGGAAAGACTGAAAGACTCAGTCAGACTAAACTTGCGAAGTCAAGTCGCATCGCTCCGACTCGTCATCAGGTTTCATCATTGGAAGAACAAACGATAACACACATCGATGTGTGTTCTCGATCGTGCGCTCTTTAGCGTCTTAGCTCGGATCGATAACCATAGGCGCGCGTGAAACTAAGCGTGTTTTTTTTTATAGGCGACCTGTGAAATTGTATTCAATCAACTCAAAGGATTTACAGCCATCTCACGGTGCAACGAAGTAACTAACAACGAACAAACTAGATGTCGCCACAGGATCATTAATTTCTCTGAATCATGAATCGCGCTAACGAAGTTTTTACCAGACTGGCAAAAAGGAGGGTTACGCGTTTGACTCTCAACTATGTTGAGAGTAACATGTGACTACTCAACAGCTCAACCGATTTTCATGAATAGTACGTCATTAGATTCGTCTTGATGGTGCGAGTGAGAAAGTTCTTAAAAAATCAAAATATAGGATTTTAAAATTTGAAAAAGATGCAGTGCAAAAACCACAGTCAGGTTTTTGAAAAACTTTTAAAATTAATTGTTAGAGTTGTATGGAGCACAACGGTAAAGTGAAACTCACTATAGCGACGACCTCGTGGTCTGGAATGGCATGTCTCTGGGCCATCTCGCGAAGGTCCACAATGAGGTCTCGGATGGGCCGCTCGTCCGCCAGTTGTTCATTCAGAGCTTGAGTCAGATCCCGACGGGCCTCCTACAACAAATGAGAGGTGAGAATGTAGTCCTATTAGTGAATCCTACAGGCTACTATTTACTATCGAATGGTGTACCATTGTCCGTTATAAATTTACTTGGGAGACCTAAGCTATGTATTATCGAATAGTGTATATTGTCGTCTTTCATAAGTAAACTTGAAAAAGTTTTTGAGTACACAAACATTATTTTGTAAAATAAATAAACAATAAGTTTACTTGGCAGGCCGTAAGATCGGATTGTGCACTTTGTCACATATGTACTAGGAAGTATTAATCTATTTACTATAGAATTGTGTGCCATTATCTAAATATATAAAAGGAAAAGGCGCTTGACTGATCTATCAACGCACAGCTCAAATATATAGTTATTATGACGTAGACATCCGCTAAGGATTTTTTAAAATTCAACCCCTAAGGGGGTGAAATAGGGGTTTGAAATGTGTGTAGTCCACGCGGACGAAGTCGCGGGAATAAGCTAGTTTGGTATAAGTTTACCTGGGAGGCCTGAGCCCGATGTAGTTTCAGTAATTCAGCGAGGCCGCGCGAAGCAAATGAAGAGGCCAGAACTTCCTCACTGCGACGATTCAAAGGCAAGAATTCTAGCAACCTGGAAATTAAACAAACATGATGGTGAGGAAAAATTAAAAAATAGGGCTTGCAGAGTATAGCGTGCAAAACTCGGGTCAATGCCGCGTCGTAGGCGTATTGACTCCGAGTGGCGTACTTACGCAAGGTTCGCTGGCCTCTAACGTCAGTCAGATGTTTTATTTCCAATATATCGTGAACTTTAGACTAAATAAAGGTTTTTTATATATATTTTTGTGGTATTATATCAGTAATCATGTGTACTATCACCTGTCTTCGTTTTTGCTAGCGTTCTGGTTACACTCTGTATAGGGGTTATGGGTTATACATACTGAAGACTCGGTAAAAAAATTGTAAGTAAAAAGAAAATGTTGCAACATTAATGACACCTCGCCAATTAAGCGAAGTGCCAGTACAATGCCGCGTTACTCTACCCCAACATCATATGTGGCTTTTAATTATTACAAAAACCACCAATTCACTGTTGGGATATACAACGCAAGCTAGCCTGATTTTACTTCCTTAACTTATCCTACTCTACGTGGGGTCGGCACAACAAGTTCAAAGTTTTCATAAAACGTAAACTAATTGAAAAATCCTATTACAATGTAAAGGATTATTTAAATGATAAGCAAGCTTGGGAATGAGTTGCTTAACGACTTTGTGATAGTTCTAATAAGTTTCAATAATTTTGTAAAGTGGTGATAATAAAAAGAATACCCGGCTGAGTTTGTTGTGGGCTCTTCTCAGACCTGGGCGCGTTTGGAACCCTAGTAGCTTTAGTTTTAAGTTTGCGTAATAATTATCACCACTATATCTTACAAATCTAACACCATACCAGACCATCAATAAGAGTAATTTATTACCTATTTTGAATAAATCATTTGACTTTGACTTTGACATGTCTTCGTCGTCCACTCACTTCTGTCATCCATCAACGTATTTGCGCAAGCTATTTACTTTTGTCAAAACCATCCGGGACGATGTTCACGGGTTGTGTCAATCGTTGTTGTGGGCTCTTCTCAGACCTGGGCTGGTTTGGAACCCTCATAGCATTAGTTTTAAGCATGTATTAATTGTCACCACTATATCATCATACAAATTAACAATTTTGACCATCAGTAAGCGTAACACTTCACCTATTCTGAATAAATAATTTGAGTACTACGGAGCCCCATTGTCAGGTATTAAGGTGACGCAGGACGCTCGACCGAAATTGGCAGCGCACGTGGGTAACATGTTTGCTTTTCACTTGACATTGTATGAGAAAGTTGAGAGGCACGATGATTTTCACTGAAATCAAGCGCGCGAAAAGGGTTTAGGAAAAGTATTTTTGAGAAAAAACTGCTGAATTTATGTTTGCAAAGTAAAGTTATTTCAACTAATGAATAAATAAACTACGTCTAATGATAAATTGTTTTAGAATTTTCATATCCCTAATCTTATTTATTTACGCCCAAAGTTGTCATTAATTTAGTGTTAAAATAGAAATGTTTTGACCCTCGTAACTTTTAAATCAATATTTTTGTCAATGTTTTATATATCAATAAACCTAGATAATGACGAGATAAATCGATATAATTCTTAGTTTTGTGCGTACAACATCGAATATTGTTGTAATTTCCCTCCTACTTTTGTATGGGGAAAGCACTGAACTGAGTCCCCTTAAGTTCACCTGGAAGCCGAAGTCGGCTGAAAATGCTACCCAAGATTACATGGTGTCATGTTTATAAATGTTACTCTACTTCATCTTTGTTGTGAGGAAGAATAATATTGTCTAAGCTCACATTCCCATCCATTGGTATAATGGCGAGGGATTTTATTTTTAAGATGATGTTTTAAGATAAGTGGTATATTTTGTAGAATTAAGTGTTCTCATAGGCTTCTAAATAATTTACAATACAAAAGGAAATAGCCTTAGACTTTCTGAATGGAACATTTCATATGATTTCATTTCATATGTGGTAAATTAAACCTGACTATTCATAAGCACTTTTAAAAAGTTTACATGAATAAAAAACATTCTATTCTATTCTATAAATATGGTTTATGGACCGTAGCGAACACCTACAGTACAAAGTCCATCAGCATGCGTTCACACCAGCAGTACAGATAGAAGTGGGACAACACCTAGGTTACGTGCCTCCGAGCTGTGCCAGCATCAGTACACACCTGCCTTCCAGCTGACCCCTCTTGAGCGCGGTGACCAGCGAGGTGACGCCGCGCTCCTGCTTGACCGTGGCGAACACCTCCAGCACAAAGTCCAGCGCCAGGTTGTCTTTCAGCAGATGTTCATTCACCAGCACCAGCAGCACCGACGGCGGCACGCAACCATTACCTGGTCACAGAAAAGAGGGCTGCAGGGAAATGATGAAGACACATCTTTTCACTACTACATTTTCTGTACTCGTCTGAAACCTTTGTGGCTCTACGGAAGACCAGTGCTGTGCCTGTGTTCTCACCAAAGGCATCAAAGCAAAGGCTGAGTACACCCATCTTCGTATTGTATGTATTTGTATATTTACTGTGGATTCTCATAAAGAATAACTCCTTTTTCTTTCTTTTTTCCTACCCAAGTTGTCAGGACGCAAACGTCAGATAACCCAACCCATAAATGCTGCACTAGGCTCTCAAATGATTACAAACAAAAGCCTGAATCGAGATCTTAGCACATGAAAAGAAACAAACTAAAAATACTGGTTTTGGTACTACTGATTCGGATTACCCTAAATCATTTGGTATGATAACGGACATCAATTCAATATAATATGCATACTGCTCATTCATTCTGAACTGCAATAGTCATAATTTTTTAGCTACGCCCATGATCATATTCGACTAAAAGTTTGTTCCGCAGCCAGCCAGTAGGAGCACTGTAGAGACAGTGTCCAAAGACGAAGCTACGCAGTTAATTTCGCACACTTCGACACCAACGCGGCTGTCAAACGCACGCGTTGGCTCTAATCGTGTGCATTACGCTTAAAATAATAAAGATATTGACACACATTGTGATCTGAATCCGAGAAAATTATTCAGTTTATTTTAAACTAGCTGATGCCCGCGACTTCGTTCACGTGGATTTAGGTTTTTAAAAATCCAGTGGGAACTCGTTGATTTTCCGGGATAAAAAGTAGCCTATGTCTCTTTCCAGGTATTCGGCTATACCCGGCCAAAAAATTACGTCAATCCGTTGCTCCGTTACGACGTGATAGAAAGACAAACCAACAAACAAACACACTTTCGCATTTATAATATGGGTTGTGATAGTTTTTAGTCCAGAATGGATAGACATTTTACCGAGTATACACCTTAGTGTCGGAAAAATGTATACTCGTTAATCCACCCTAAAAATGGAATATGCGATTTTCACATACATAGTTGCAACAAGAATTTACAGCTAGATAAATTCAACCAATTTCTTTCCAATGTTGGATGTTTCTAAACATATTTCAACGGATTCAAGTGGGATTAGTGCAGGAGCTAAGCACCCTAAGTATAAATATTAGCATACCAATCCAAAGTGCAGTCATCCTGGCCAGTTTGATGCGGTTCAAGGGTTCGAATCCTTTCAAATAAACGAGGACCTTCTTCATTTCCTCCTCGAACATCTTCTCCAGATACTTGTAACGACGCATCAACTTCACGAATACCTGCAACGGGCACATTCTTGCTTACCGTGCTGTCCAAACGGAATTGCTAAAAGGCATCTTTTATTAATAAATCAGCAATAAAAACGAACGAGAATGTGTTTGTCCACATATGTGTTCAGGACTCTAGGCATGTTTTTCATCATTTTATTCCCATTAAAACTTGGACGAGAGCAATTTCAATTTAAAAAATTAACAAAAAGGAACTAAACGTCGATTGGCAAGTCAGAGAAGGTGTATTTTTTTACTGTTTGAACATGATATCAAGTCAATTTTTTTTTCAAAAATGGTGGCCAACTTTTACTGGAACTACAAGACTACCTTAAACCCCCCTTAGACTATTTAAATATGACCCTTCTAGCCGAATTTTAACTATCTTTCATACTCCAAAACCCTCACCATGGCCAGAACTTCTACTGGAATGATGACAATGACATCACAATATTTTAAGACGGTGAAATGAGATTTTGGGTTCAATTAATAAGGATATGTGACTGATTACCTAATTTTTAAGACCCCATGTAAATAATATACATGTATCATATCTGAGCAAAATAAATAAATGATTATGATTAATGACTTAGCAAGACTTGAAACGATTTATATTGCACCTATCAAACACCCTCCTCCTTGACAGGACTTCAACCGCAACTTAAGTATCTATGTATGGTCCTTTGACCCGGATTTCAACCATCTTTTATCGTTCGAATCTCACTCTTACCCTATACAGACGTACCTGTTCAAAGTTGCGCATAGTCTCCATATCCTCGTTTGCGCTGAAGATGCAAATGTTGGTCTTCGGTGACTCCCCGTCCATCGACACCGAGCCGCCGGGCACTGTTGACGAAAAGTGGTCATTATTCCATGTCTTTAGGGATACATCAGATATCTTTTTGGATTGTAGTCAGATTAAAAACGAACGAAAGGTGTTTGTCCACATGAGTCTTTCAGGACTCTAGCCTAATTGTTTCATCATTATAAACATAACAGAATTTCTGTGGGGAGATTCGCTAACTCCGTGTTCAACCATGAATGATAACCACCAAGCTCATTTGACATTTATTTTTAATTCATTGGAGGATTTCTACAAAAAATATTTTAATATCGCTCAGTGACGCAGCAATGTAGAATCAACCAATATCAAATGAGCTCGGAGACTCATTCAGTGCTAGGCACTGAGTTAACGTTTCACTCTGCAGGTCTTAAAACTTCTGGTAGTAGTATTGGATATGTTACTGATGTATTCGTCAAAATCTTCAAGCTCGTACATAAATTATCCCAACTGGACGGCACTTGAGATTTCTGTTAATTCTCTGATGTGGCGCTACCAAGGATTTTTGCAAGATCAATCTGACCAAAGTCACAGATTAATTTGATGTCAGAATGGTTGTTTGAGGACTTCATATGAAAGCAAAACGTACATGGTACACTTCCTCACAATTCCCATATCATTTTCACCTTACATAATATAGAACTCTCCTTTGGAGGGAACAGCAGGTTGGAGATGCCTCGCCATAGTGGCCGCGTCTAAGAACTTGAATGTCTTCAGGTCGCTCAACCTCTGTTGAACCCTAGGATAAGAAATACTGAAGGGCTACTCACGCAATAGCCCCCCGGCGATAAGCACGTCGAATATGACCTCGCCATAGCGGCGGTAGTCGAGTTTGGAGCCAGCCGCGTCTAGGAACTTGTATGCCGCCTCCAGATCTCCGCCGGCGCGCTCGAGCCCCACGACCAAGGCGTCGCGGAACCCGCTCGGGTCGTACTTCTCTTTCTCATCTGCAACAATCAAGTTAGCTGTGTTACAGTGCGACAAGGCTATATTGGCGCGTGGCGAAAATAGGAACTAACGTTGCCGTCAAGTGTCCCCTTTGTTCTTGTTTAAATATTCTTAGCCTTTGTTTTCTAACAGCGCCTCCCTGTCAATGTCATTCAAGTGCCAAGAGAGCCTTGTCGCACTGTACTATTAAAAACTATGTTTTCGAATTAAAATTCAATTATTTTTCGAATTGAATTTCGAAAGTTGATTGTAAACATTTTTGAATTGAATTTTGATTATTTTATGAACACATGTTTGTGATTGGTTGGTAACTCAAAATGGTTAACGACCACTGAGATTTTTGTCCCTGTCATTTGTATAGGATTACGTAACAGAGAGAGCGCTATATGTACTAACTTCTTTACGTGGATAGAGTATAATATTGTAGTATACTTACGAAACGATTCAAATAATACGACATTACTGAGTTGACAACAAGAAAAAATATGGCGTTATAACATACAGTTAATGACACGAAAAAACCGCCCAGTGCGAATCAGACTCGCTCACCAAGAGTTCCGTAGCTTGGAAATAAATAAAATAGTTTTTTGGTTAAATTAATCCATCGTTAAAAAAGTCTCTTTAATATGAGACCGCCAAACTAAGTTAGTTTGTAAAGGTAATGCTGATATGTATTATGAAAAATTTGCATTAGTGAGTGACTTCGTTTTTTAATAAGTAGCTGTGACAGATGGACAGACAGACTTAGTCACACTATTAAGGTCATAGCTCATTAGAGCCACCCAGCACCAGACCTGCCTCGCCTCGCTTCGTGCGGTTAGGTATTCTTCGTAATAGACTTTTATGGGCATACACTCTTACATCAACTCCATAGCGTCAACGTCCTTATAAAGAATACGCACGAGGTAAGGCGGTCGGTGCAGGTCGGATGCCGGGTGCTCTAATGAGCTATGACTTTTATAGGGTTTCCTTTGTTACCATTTTGGTACGGAACCCTAAAACGCGTCAATGTTATCCGGGCGAGTTGATTAACGGGTTCGCGGACGCCATGCGGACGACAGAAGTGGGGCGGACACTGCGGCGCCGGACGGGGGAATGTCAACTATGCCAGAGTGAACTGGAGTAAAGGAACTCTCCCTTTGATCCTAAATCGACGATATGTCAATGATGATATGAAATAATGTCATAACCCAATTTTCACCCCCAAGAAGTCAAGAAGAGTCGGGTATCTTATGAAGATTTCTCTGAGATATTTTGTTACTTTAGAGTAAATTGGATTAAAATTATTTATTTAATGTTGAAGCTCAAATAATTTTTTTTTTTTATAAATAATAAACAGGCCGAAATTAATACCCAATCCATCCGTAATCTGCCGGTAAGTTACTTAGTAGCAAATGTCATTTGTCACAAACCACCACACAATTTTTCGTCGCTAAATAACTTATCGATCATAAATCCATCTCTCGATTATCTTTAGAATTTAAAGGTGAACGCACACTTATCCGAGCCGAACGCGTCGAACGAATCGAAGTCAAGCAGGCCTCGCACACATATCACCAGATCCAGAAGAATCGACCGCGTCGAAGAAATCGAAAGAAGAAATAGTACTCGCGCGTTGCTCTGTCTTACGCAACTGATAGGATACGAGCGCATCGATCGAGTCGATCGCATAAACCGCGCCTAATCTGTGACGTCATCCGAATTTGTCGAGGATTTCTGGGGTTCTTGCAGATTCGGACGATTCCACGCGGAGAAGTATGCTAGGTTGCATTAGATTTCATATACAGAATTCTAAAATTCGTTTCATTCGACTCGTTCGGCTCGGATAATTGTGCGTTCACCTTAAAATGGACTTTATATTAGACACAGACGCCAAAGTTCAAAAATCTCTGCTCTGGGCGCTATGAACTATGAAGTGTGAGTCACTCTACAATTGACCTTTGAACTTTCAATAGATGCTTAGCGATAACCTCACGAGTCTACTCTATAATGCAGATAGTAAAATTATACGACATATCGTATATCTCGCCTTGAAGGTAGTCTTGTATGGTGAATAGGTGGATGCGGCAAAATGAAGGTTATGGGATGCATTATATTGTTGCATTCATATTATTTTGTACTTCGATATGAAATAAGGAACAGTATATCTATAGTAGTAAGTTCATAGGAAGTAATCTCTGGAAGGCGGAGGACCGTGTTTGGTGACGCGCTCTTGGAAAGGCCTATGTCCAGCAGTGGACGCAAACAGGCTGATGGATTGGATTGGAATCTTTGGAACTACTGCAATGAAATTAAAATGAAATGAAATAGTTTATTTGTATGAATATGGGAAGCTGAACCGATTTTGAAAATTATTTTACCACTATTCCTCCAAAAATCCTCAGGATCCAGTCTCTGTGTCAGGTCCTAAACACAAGTTTCTAGACCCAACGTTTTGAGCTGCACCTTGATATTTATGCCAGTCAACCAGTTTCTCCCTTCATATACCTACCTAGTTACCTACGTAGATAGATAATATAATTCATAGCCATAAGCACGATAAATTGTAATCACTTGTAATCAAACGTGTCACTTGCAGTCAGCTTGTGCATTGTACAGGCGTGCCAATTCATGTTTACGTCAGCAGTTCAGCACCCTTAGTGCGAGATACCACATCTCTACAACGTTCATAGATTTCGAGGATCGATTTACTTTACTATATGCGGCCATCGATATGACAAGATATGCCCAAGCGAACAAAATTTTTCACGGTTTTGGAACCAAATAAATCAGCGCCACCTCTTATATAATATACTAATGAACGACCCGTTTGAAATCCAGACGTCTCTGAGGTTGCATTGGTGCTAAATCACTACTGAGTCGGTGCCATTTTGTTTGTTCAATTAAGCCCTGTCCATACGAAGTAATATATAAGTCAATGTATACGGCTGATATATTGAAATAAAGAAATAACATGGACACTAACAAACAACCACTTTGATCACTATGCCAAAGTAAATAAAAGTGAGTTTGAGCGGTTAGAATTTAGAAATAAGTCTAAAGTAAAGCTTTTTACTGTACACGGCAGAAAATTTTGTACATCTACCTTTAGAAAGAGATAGCGGTTTCGTAGAGCGTAGTCTCTGTCGTTGAGACCGACAAAATGTCACATAGGTATGAGTGACAGAGACAACGCTCTACAAAGCCTCTATCAACGTTATCGAAATGCAAAAACTCGTACTAAGCCAAGAAAGAGTTTTATACTGGCAACGCACTACAATTTACATTATCTTATATTCATAATATTATTTAGCGAGCGATTATTTTTCTGCACGTGTCGTATCTAATATTTACTTGTGCGCTCTAGAGAAATCTAGTATTCACCTGACTATTTAGGGTTCCGTACCTCCAAAGGAAACGTACATCCAAAAAAGTGGGGATCCCTAAATTTTTTTAGAGATTTCTACGAAAATTATAATAAGCTACCCGTGCGAAGCCGGGGCAGACCGCCAGTAATATTACAAAGGCGGAAGAGCAAGGCTAACCATTGTCAACCGATACATCGTGTACTTGTTTAGTTGTAGGCTATTCGTAGATATATTTTTTGCATCAAACCGGGTTATCTAATAAGGAAGTGTTAATGAAAAGTCGATTCCAATGCCATGGTCCGATGATCCTTGTGTTGATGTAAATTACGCTTTTAACTCGATAATGGGGCTGATTCTTTTGTACACAATCTCTAAACTAAACTAAATTAACGAGTCTAAATCTAGTGCTATCCTTTTCCACAAGCAACATTATGAAAGGGATAGCAATAGATTTAGACGTGTCCTTTAAGTTTAGTTTAGAGTTTGTGTAGAATGGAATTAGCCACATTGTGCTACTGCTACCTGACTAATTTCATGATTCTAGGTCAACTGGAAGTACCCTAGGTTTGAATCCCTTGACGGGTGTTGACAGACAAACAACGAAGTGATCCTTTAAGGGTTTTATTCTTTGGAGATGCGGAACCCTAAAAAAACTTGTCCTGACTGACTGATGATCTAACAAACTACAGCAAAAGTCGCCGGGGATTAGAAACTTAAAATGTTGACAGATTTTTTCATTCAAAGTTATACACAGAGATAAGCTGTGATGGTCTAGTGGTTGGGACGTCCGCCTTCTAATCGGAGGTCGGGGGTTCGATCCCGGGCACGCATCTCTAACTTTTTGGACTTATGTGCGTTTTAAGTAATTAAACATCCATTGCTTTAACGGTGAAGGAAAACATCGTGAGGAAACCTGCACGCCTGAGGATTCTCCATAATGTTCTCAAAGGTGTGTGAAGTCTACCAATCCGGACATGGCCAGCGTGGTAGACTATGGCCAAAACGCTTCTCACTCTGAGAGGAGACCCGTACTCTGTAGTGAGCCGGCGATGGGTTGACCATGATGATGACACACACAGGGATACAGCCAGGACCTAAAATTTGCCGGTCTTTCCCACTACCACTTTTCACTAGACAGACTATTTACACACATTTTAACGCATATACCATTTCTAATCTCGTATTCCAGTATTCTGCGACTGTAAGTACAATACCAACGTTAGGTACACTTTTCAAAGCACCGCCTCGGGACTTGCCAAACGGGGAAGTAGGGGTTGGCAGTGACCCAATTTCGTTACTTTCAATGATATTGATCTCACGCATTTCAAACTACTTTACCTACTGACATACAAATAGGGATATTTTTAGCTGACAGTCCAAATCAAATGACTACCCATATTATAAACACGAAACTGTTTGTTTGTTGATTTGTCCTTCAATCACGCCGCAACGGAGCAATAGTTAAAGACCTGAAGAGTGGAGAGTGACACCTACTTTTTATCCCGGAAAATCAAAGAGTTCCCACAGGATTTTAAAAAACTAAATCCATGCGGACGAAGTCGCTGGCAGCAGCTAGTATAATAAGGCATAAATGGCATTAATTGCAGGCAGTGAACTAAAGGATGACACTTTCAAACAAAATTTCCAAAATTAAGAATATTATTGTAGCCTATGTCACTCTCAAGGTCTTAAACTATACCCATGCAAAAAATCACATCGATCCGTTATGACGTGATTGAAGGACAAACCAACAAACAAACACATTTTCGCATTTATAATAGGGGTAGTGATTTATACACAAACTTACAAATGGCTCAGTAAGTAATTGTACACCTACTCTGTGATTTCTTAAGGTATTTGTCAAGGAGGCAAAATTATTAGGCAATATGAGCCATTATGCATAAAAATAAATCAAAATGTTTTAGAATGTACAGGTAAATCCCTTTGATATAGTACCTACCCCCACCCCACTTGGTATAGTTATCTTACTTCGAAAATTGGAAATTCTAATTATTTGTTCATGAACACATTTTAATCTTTTTTTGGCAAGCATTGTGAAAGGGAATAGCAATATATTTAAAGATCTGTCATTTGAAAGTAATTTAGAGATTCTACACTACAACAGAGTTGGCTTAAATATAAATAAAGCATTTATTTTTACTGGAGTAAGAATATCCAAATCTATAACTCAGGTCAAATAACTTCCAAATCAAAGAATGCAACAATGTGTGAGCATGACCTAGTTAGCATGACTTATGGCCAGCTAAGGAGATGCATGCAACACACAATCAAACAACCAATGCATTGCCAAATGCCTTACAAACAAGGTTGGGGATCATCGATAATCAAAAACAAAGATATACACCTATTTATCTGGAAAAAGGTGAGTCGATACTAAATCCAAACTAATATTGGTACTGGTTCTGAGCACACCTAAATTTTAGAGTATTCACATCCTCTTCTTACTAATGTAATATGATGATGAAAAGGAGAGACTAAATTTAATTTAAGCTATCAAACATCATGAATTTATTTGTAGCGTGCACTAAAATTTAGTCTTTAATTATTGTAAAGTTCATATTCTGTCCATTTTTAGCAATATTCAAAAGAAAAAGAAGCACATACTCTAAATTTAGTTTAGAGAAAGACAGCGGAATTGGTGCCATTAGAGATGCAAGTGTCTGTCTGTATGTCAGTTATCTTTTTACAGCAGGTTAACTTAACAGATTTTGAACCTTTTATTCCAGAAAATAAAAGAGTTCCCACAGGATTTTTAAAAGCCTAAATAAAAAATTGAAAAATCAAATAAGTGAACACTGAACTTTATTGAAAAAAAAAAATTGAAAATTGTTAATTTCTACAGGTTATTAACCTGGGGTAAATGGGTGAAAACTAAAAAGTCAGATATCAATCCAAAAGCATGGCATTTGATATGTAGAAAAATTTACTTGCATAGGTCTACCTATAATGTAGAATAATGTAATGTATGTAGGCAGCCTAAATACCTAACAAGTTAAATTTTCAAACAAGTGTGTATCTTTGGAATTTCAAATCAATGTTGTTTATATGTATTCCTTAATGCACCTTTATAATACCATTTTCGCGCGGTTTCACTGTGAAGTGTGAATCGAACAGATTCTTTGTTTTTTTGCGATTTCGCGACTTGATTGTACCTTATATTAATTATTATGTTTAGCGTTTTACTTGTAGCATAATTTACAGTATTTGCTAATTGCTAAGTTTAGCGTGACGAGCAATGAATAATCTTTATGTAAGCGTCAATTTTACCTCGTGCAACGACTTAGGACTGCTGAAATCACGAAAATAAAGAAGATTTTCCTATAAAAACTCACCTCTTTTTCTGGTCTTGATCCGTTGACCCGATAATACTGGTTTTTCTACCTTTTGACTCATACAATATATTGCTGAAACAAACACGTGGCAATTAGATTTGATGCTATGTGCTGTGGGCCCGTTATGTATACGTCAGGGGGTCATCGCCCCTTTTATGTATCCTACATGCACTAATTGTACATTTCCACAATAAAACAAGATAAATTGTGTTTTAGGCGACGCCTACTCACTAGACAAACGTAGGGATCGTCGAGGGAGCACCAAGAAACCGTGTTTCCCTTTATTTGAACAAGATAACACTTTTTAGTATGACTCAGCAAGGACTACGGCAAAATCGCGTGATTCTACCAAATTCAACACCGAAGGGACAAAGATCGACCCAAATTATTCGCAATCTAGCTATAGAATTATAGGTGCACTGGTACTTACATTAATACAGGTTATGTAGGAGCCTTTTACTCCTTTTGCGAGTTCTCTCGGACTGCGCCTGTTCAGAAAAGAAAGAAACGCTGCTGCGGTCTCTATTCCTTCGAGAACTAGAGACAACGTGTATGGAGGCGCCGGATATCCGGTTTGTAGGTCACGAATATTGATTGATTCAAATATCCTGCCTCAATTTTTCTCTCAATTTGTAATTACCTAATTATACCTGATTTTGCAGGGACAATATAAGAGAACAATATCCAAATAGGGATGTGTTATAGAAATAACTCAATTCTTTGTTTGTTTAGAGATGATTTATTCAAATCACAAGACGAATTCATGTAAAAAAAATTCAATAGTAAACGGTGTCAATTAAATCTTAAATTTATTAGTTTTATTTTAAAAAGACAACACGATAATTTGTTCAATTTAACAATACATTATTACAAAATCTCAGTTTGAAAGGAAAACATATGACTAAAAATGGCAGAAGGAAATTTCCATAGACAATTTACTTTTCTTCTCTTATCTAAAGTAGCCTCTGCACATTCCGAAGGTATCCTTAAGCGCTCATTAGACCCTTTGATTCCAAAGGATACGCACGATCGGGTATCTTGAAGCCCTGACCAGAAAAATACCTACCTCGCCATATTGCGGAAAACCTATGGAACTAATTTATACAAGACCGTAATAATAATAGGCGCAATAGGTTTGTATGGAGAAGCACGTACAAAGTGTACTCGTAAGTCTTCACATTGCCCGTAACATCATCCTCAAGGATTTAGGTTTTTTAAAAATCCCGTGGGAACTTTTTAAATTTCCGGGATAAAAAGTAGCCTGTGTCCTTCCCCGGGATGTAAGCTAACTAAAAATTAGCAGACAGATACACTTTCGCATTTGTAATATTAATAATATGGATAGTGTGGATATTCTATTCTGTTTTACATAGGTTTTACATATAATACTAAGAGTAGTATGTAAAACCCATAGAGATGGGTTTTACATATCTAAATAAGTTTCACTACTAAGCAGTAGTTACTGCTTACTGCTGCTACAGTTTAGTACAATAAAGTGTATTTTTGCCTGCACGTTTATGCATCCGAAGAATCCTTTTTAAAGCCTACTACATTCTCCGATCTATCCTAAATCGGAAAGGCTCTCACTACACTTTCCGACCAAAATGGTGTTTGATGGGTATTTGACATTGATTGACATTTGACAAATGGAGCACAACAGACATAGACAGCTGTAGCTGTAATTTTGATTTTTGAGGTTATGTTTATGCTTTTCATAATTAATATTTAAAATTTAAATAATAAAATAATCATTACAATAGTTAAACAATTTTTAGATGAAAGAACCCGTGTCAAAGCGCCAAGCAAAATTATAACTCAAAAAACTATTATTATAAATCATGGCAAATTCTATTTTGACTAAGGTGAGTTTATTTCTAATTTACTTATAAAGTTTAGTTTTTAATAATATATACACAGAGAACAAATACACAAAGAGAATTGATGGCCTCTACCCACAGTAAAGAGTAGTTTAGCGCGTAGACATTATGACTTTCTTGGACCCTTCCTTTACAATTGGGAAGACACTGCCTCCTGTAACACAGTTTTCACTACCTCAGGAGGCAGGGCTTCGCACTATAGCTTGTCAATAACTACATGTTTCTAAAGATAATTAAAGATTATTTATTATTATAATATTATGAACAAGCTGACAGAGACACTATAGACAAATCCAACAACTGACAATCAAAAAGAGTAATTAATTTATTACCTATTTTGAATAAATTATTTGATTTTGATTTGTATGCCATAATTTATATGTTCAAAATTTGCTTTTCTTGCAGCTAAATCCAGTATGGAGATCCTCACAAGCAGTACTCTTGCCTACACGAACAACTACCACAAAACATTACGACCCCAAGTTCAAGACACACCGAGCTAAGAAGTTCCTCAAGATAGACCTGCCTGATATGAACGAAGATGAGAGCAAGTTCTCGGAGCAGAGGATGCGACAGAAGATGAAGGAGCGGGGCGTGCTGCCTCCTCGACCTTGGATGGAACGTCCCTTTTATATTGGTGCTACAGGTACAATCATTTTGTTAAGTATGTATTTTCCTATCTGACTTTTGTCCCCATTTTTAGATACCCGAAACTTCTATGCTCATTACTAAGCCATCCATCCGTCGGTCTGTCTGTTTATCTGTCAGCGGGCATCTCGTGAACCATAATTGGTAGGGAGTTAAAATTTTCTTAGAATGTGTATTTCTATTGCCCTTATAACAACAATAACTACCCATATTATAAATGCAGAAGAGTTTGTTTTTTTGTCTATTAGTTGGTTGGTTTGTCCTTCAATTATGTCTAAACGGAACAACGGATTGACGTGATTTTTGCATAGGTATAGTTTGTATAGTATAGGCTACTTTTTATCCCGAAAATCAAAGAGTTCCCACGGGATTTGTGCCTTGTGACGTAATTAACTGCTTTCCGTACAGCGTGACGTTAATAGTTAATTATTTTCAAAACGATTAAAACTATGATTTTTTTAAATTATTCAGTCCCCTATAGTATAGTATAGACCCTATCAAAGTCAAAGTCGAAATCAAATGATTTATTCAAAATATGAAGGTAATAAATTACTCTTTTTGATGGTCAGATGTTGGATTTGTAAGATATAGTGGTGATTATTATAAGTAAGTATAATTATTACGCAAACTTAAAACTAAAGCTATGAGGGTTCCAAACGCGCCCAGGTCTGAGAAGAGCCCACAACAAACTCAGCCGGGTATTCTTTTTTTTATCACCACTTATATTGTAATTGTCATATTTTCAGGTGGAGTGTTCGAAGCCTACGTGCCACCAGAGGGCGATGGCAAAGCCTCCCTCGTGTCCACATCTCGTGCCAAACAAACTGTACAACTGCTGGAGAAGAAATCCAAATCCATGATGGCCATACGCAAAGTCAAGTCCTTTGATGAAGACTTCGACACCAAGGAGTTTTGCCAACTAGCACAGAATATCTATATTAAGGCACATGAAAGTTTAGTCAATGGTGGGTAACTTTTTAATATAACTTACAGTCATCATCATCATCAGCCTGTGGACGTCCACTATTGGACATAAGCCTTCCCTAAAGAGTGCCACCACACCCAGTCCTCAGCTTTCCTCATTCAGCCACTTCCCGCCATCCTCTTTATATCGTCGGTCCATCGTGTCGGAGGGCATGTGCGGTTTGGTAGACTTCACACACCTTTGAGAACATTATGGAGAACACTCATGCATGCAGGTTTCCTCACGATGTTATCCTTCACCATTAAATCGTTTAATATTTAATTAATTAAAATGCATATAACTCCGAAAAGTTAGAGGTGCATGCTAGGGATCGAACCCCCGACCTCCGATTAGAAGGCGGACGTCCTAACCACTAGGCTATCACAGCTTTTACAGCAGGTGGACTAAATCCACGCGGACGAAGTCGCGGACATCAGCTAGTTTCTAATATTAGTATGGATTTGTGGCAGGTGACCGGCATGCCTTAAGGACATACGTAACAGAGAAGGCCTACCCGGAGTTCAGACATAACACAAGGTTGAAGACTATCAGGTGGAAGTTCATAGAGTCGCTGGAGCCCCCGCGCGTCGTGCACGCGAGGTGCACGGATGTCATTAGCAAGACCAATATATTTGGGCAGGTATGATTCCAAATCTAAATATATAAAAGGATTGACTGACTGACTGATCTATCAACGCACAGCTCAAACTACTGGACGGATCGGGCTAAAATTTGGCATGCAGATAGCTATTATGACGTAGGCATCCGCTAAGAAAGGATTTCTGAAAATTCACCCCCTAAGGGGGTGAAATAGAGGATTGAAATTTGTGTAGTCCACGCGGACGAAGTCGCGAGCATAAGCTAGTATATTATATTTTTAGAGTTCCGTACCTTAAAAGGAAAAATGGAACCCTTATAAGATCACTTTGTTGTCTGTCTGTCGGTCTGTCAAGAAACCTACAGGGTACTTCCCGTTGACCTAGAATCATGAAATTTGGCAGATAGGTAGGTCTTATAGCAGATATAAGGGGAAAAATCTGAAAACTGTGAATTTGTGGTTACATCACACACAAAAAATTAAATTGTGGTCATGAACTAATAATCAGTAGGTATTTTCAATTTTCTAAGTAAGATAACTATATCAATCGGGGTATCATATGAAAGGTTTTCACCTATGCATTCTTAAACAGATTTTTATTTATTTTAGTGCATTATAGTTTTGAATTATTGTGCAAAATGTCTAAAAAATATGACTGTAGTACGGAACCCTCGTTGCGCGAGCCTGACTTGCACTTGGCCGGTTTTTAAATTTCCTGCAAATTTCATTGAACTGTTTCCATTGTCCATAGATAACGGTACGTTTCCACACTCGCCAGCAACTAGCTGTGTACGATCGTTTCGGCCGTCTGTTGCACGGCAGCGAAATCCTCGCCAAAGACGTACTAGAGTACGTTGTGTTCGAGAAGCATCTGTCCAACCTGTACGGAACCTGGCGGATACATGATAAGATCATACCCGATTGGGCGCCGCCCAAGGACCCCTCCAAACTCACCAGGTTAGTTATTGCTTAAAATATCCTTGTTTTATTCAAATTACACAAAGTAAACTGATAGACTAATAAGCTGCGATAGCCTAGTAGTTAGGACGTGCGCCTCCCGGTCACTGGTACAGATCTCTCATAGAGATAAATGCTTCCATGTCCACTTTTACTCTCTTTTTCTCTTTATTGTAAACAAGCTTATGCTCGCGACTTCGTCCGCGTGGACTACACAAATTTCAATCCTCTATTTCACCCCCTCAGGGGGTGAATTTTCAGAAATCCTTTCTTAGCGGATGCCTACGTCATAATAGCTATCTGCATGCCAAATTTTAGCCCGATCCGTCCAGTAGTTTAAGCTGTGCTTTGAAAGATCAGTCAGTCAATCTTTTTTTTTATTTAGATGTTTTTGGTACAAATTAAAAAAAAAGTATTGTAATTATAAGTTTTTGGCGCAGGCTGAAACCTGAGCCGGAGCCCGTGCAAGTGGAAGAAGAAACGGTACAGGAGGAACAGCCAGCGATAGCCGATAAATAAGTTATTTATTTTAGAATGTAGTGAATAATATAGTTATTATTAATTAAATTACTGCAGTTTCAAATTGAAACAGGTTACCCACGTGCGCCGGCAATTAGTGCAATAAATATTTTTTGGGCTATCGGCAAAACTATGGGTTTATAAACTAGCTAGCTTGTGCTCGCGACTTTGTCCGCGTGGACTACACAAACGTGTAAGATCTACACGTGGACATCTATCTGCATGCCAAATGTCAGACCGATCCGTCCAGTAGTTTGAGCTGTGCGTTGTTAGATCAGTCAGTCACCTTTTCCTTTCATATATTTAGATGTTTGTAAAAAATAATACTATGGAAGACTAAACTAAAAACTAGGTAACTGAAAACCTTGGTTTTAAGTAGCATTATTTTTAGAAACATCAAGTTCTACTCAACTCAAACCAAAGATAATAGCAGATAGGTTAGGTTAGGCAGACGTTACAGACCACTAATAAACTGAGTCCAAGGGCACGAACGACGAACGAACATAAAAAAGATTTGTCGCAGCAAACTGCCGGTTGTTTTCCGTAGGGCGATTGTCTAAAACCTGCATCAATCATTATTACAATCTCAAATGTTCTGATTGGCTGAATTTGTGCCAGTCTTGTTGCAACAATGCATTCTAGCCAATAGTCAGCGAGCATTAACCAATCAGTGGCCCTACCGCGGTTGTTTGACAGCTACAATGTCACGATCGCAATCATCTCTGATTGGTTAATGCTCGCTCACTATTGGCTACAATGCATTGTTGCAACAAGAATCGCACAAATTCAGCCAATCAGAACAATTGAGATTGTAATAATGATTGATGCAGGTTTTAGACAATCGCCCTACTGAGATGATTGCGATCTTGACATTGTAGCTGTCAAACAACCGCGGTAGGGCCACTGATTATCCTCGAGTCAAAAAAAGTGATAAGCACACTTTTCTAAGATTATTTGCATTCTGTACCTGAAACATGCTTCCTACTTTTCTATTTTAACATTGTTTTGACTTTTGAAGGTCCTTATTACTCTGCAATTTTCCTTGAATTCACCAAATCACTGAATTTTAATCTTATCTAAAATCAATTTTAAGCATTTCTCCAATGTTGAACCTAATACTTCCTATTATGCTATAAAACTTTTGCGACAGTATTTTTACTCACGAAGAAATTACGACGCGACGTTAGTATGTAGTATTTTAGTAATTAGTATTACTATTAGGACATTTTGTGACGTTGGATTTAAGTCACAGATTTAGGTTGTAAGTGCCCGTTGCCATTTTTCCATTTTTTTGGCATAATTTAGTAAACGGAGCATGTTCTTAAACGTATTTAAAACGCAGGCCCGCAGCACAGCCGTGTGCTTTTCGGGTCAGAACACAACATAATAGTACAGATTTACGGTTAATTTGCTTGTTTGAATATGGATCATAAAAGCTCCCCCATACAGCCGCGTTATTATCAGTCGATAATATCGCATGCGTTATTGCGATATCTGTTTTCAGTACATTTTGTATTAGGATGGTCATGTAGTTACACACTGCTGCGATAATAACGCCGCAGTGGAAGTAGGACGTATTATCGCAGCAGTGTGTAACTACATGACCATCCTAATACAAAATGTACTGAAAACAGATATCGCAATAACGCATGCGATATTATCGACCGATAATAACGCGGCTGTGTGGAGGAGCCTTTATTCTAATACTATCTCTATGATTCTAAGCCTTTGTTCTCCAACAGCGCCCCCCTGTCAATGTCATTCAAGTGCCAAGAGAGCCTTGTCGCACTGCAGGACTGACATAAGGAACAAACGTAATAAAACCACATATAATGTTATACAAGTTTTTATTGCATATAACCAAATTACTCTGAGCTTCATATTATAACCAAATATACTGACTTTATATTACAATAAATTATATTTTACATACACATTTCATATATTTATATAGTTGCCTTCATACTTAGTATGATATCTCCGTACAGACATACAAAATTAGTAACAACCAAAGTGAACTACTTTATCTATATATTTATAGTTACAATAATAATTATAAAAGATCTTCCTTCATAATATTATTTACAAATGGCTATGTATCAAATCAGTATAAAAACAAAACAATTTCAATACAATAAAAAAAAGTGTTGCCACATTAATTATTATGTAATATAGATCAACCTCAGACCAATTCATCAGATAATGATTGAAATCAATTATAGGTTTTTAAAGATTTTTTATATTGAAATTCTGTTAAAACGTCGAAATTCAATAGTTAACAATATTATATGGCAATTAAATAATCAGCCGTTATTTATCTTTAAAAAATCATCTTATCGTTAAAAAATATGACACTATTTTATCAACTAATTTAATTTTCCAAAGTATTTAAGTATATTTTTAGACAATTTGTATTGAAACTATTTTATACTGTTAAGTATATTTTATTTTCTCTAATATAATTTGTACATTATTTAGATCTATAATACAGTTTTGGAGGTGAAAGCGTACGATATCGTACGAAAAATACACGTGATACAAATTACAATAAATGCAATACTATACGACTACAACTATAGGTTATTCCAGCTATACTCACGTTTTTTTTATTCATTACCAGCTGACCCAGCGAACTTCGTACCGCCTAACAGTCGATTCTTTTTCAGGCAATTTTTTAAATTTTACTCTCCGTTAGAACCATCCTTGCTTGTACTTCAAGGAATATTATAAAAAAAGAATTAGCGAAATCAGTTCAGTAGTTCCAGAGATTACCCCCTACAAACAAACTTAACGACATTATACCTCTTTATAATATTAGTATAGATATGTACACTTATATATGTATACCAAATTTCAGTCGAGCGAAGCTGAGCAGATCGGCTAGTATTCAGTAATTATTATTAGGTATCCACAGGACTCCCTGGGAAGTTAATTAAATAATCTTAAAGAGAATGGAACTTTTGTACAAATGATTGAGATTGCTATAACATTATTTTTACATTTTGTATATCAATAACTCAACTTATCATAAAGTGCAATGTTAAAGTATATAAACTCTACAACAATTTTGAAGTTAGCATTTATGTTAAAAAATCTATTACAAGTAATATTTGAAACGCATAGTATAACTAAATAGTCGTTTTAATGGAAGAACTGTCTCGTTTCCTCCGACATAGTACGGGCTATAATGGTTCATACATGATATATTCCTTGTCTGATTTGGTTTGCCTATACAAGCGATATTGTGTCTTAATGCTATGTCCATAGGGCTTATAGTCAGACGACTACGGTAAGTGCAGATCCTTTAAATGATATTCTTGGAATATTTACCATATGTAAAGTTCATACATGCCATCAATATATGTCTTAATACCACGATTATAAGGCTTACATTCCTTTGGGTTCAGAAGAGGATAGACGTAAATCGTCAAAACGATATCCTCAGTGACGTCCGTCCATACGAGCGATACTGTGTCATAATGCCATGCCCATAAGGCTCATAATGGTACGTTCAAACGACGGTCGGCGCAGATCGCTGTGGCGGTTTGGGGGGTAGCGGGGGAGGGGTACGCGGCTGCAACCTCTGTCTTTGCGTTTCCCGAAGGTTGTCCAGAAAATCTGCAATAAAGAAATTTTGTTTTTTATCTTTCGGTTTACCTTTGACTGTAGTGTCTGATAAAGGTACAGGATTCACTAGTAATTTTGTACTAGATAATGCCTGCGACTTTGTCCGCATGGATTTAGGTCTTTGAAAATCCCGTGAGAACTCATTGATTGCGGGACAAAAAGTAGTTTATGTACGTCTACAGGATGCAATTTATCTCTATACCAAGTAGATAAGGCCCGAAACTTAGTCCATGTTTTTAAAAATCCGGTGGATTAATTTTGATACAAGGTGATTTTGACAAAATATCGGTACGCAGAAAATCGAAGGAAAATGAAAATCACCCGAGCCGTGCATAGCTAGCAGTCACACAGACACACTTTCGCATTTATAATATTAAAGTATAGATTTTGTTCGTATTTTTAGGGTTCCGTACCTCAAAAGGAAAAACGGAACCCTTATAGGATCACTTTGTTGTCTGTCTGTCTGTCTGTCTGTCGGTCTGTCAAGAAACCTACAGGGTACTTCCCGTTGACCTAAAATCATGAAATTTGGCAGGTAGGTAGGTCTTATAGCAGACATTCGGGGGAAAATCTGAAAACCGTGAATTTGTGGTTACATCAAACAAAAAAAATTAAATTGTGGTCATTAATTAATAATTACTATTTTCCAAGTGAGATTACATACATCAAGTGGGGTATCATATGAAAGGTCTTCACCTGTACATTCTAAAACAGATTTTGATTTATTTTTAGGCATCATAGTTTTTGAATTATCGTGCAAAATGTCGAAAAAATACGACTGTAGTACGGAACCCTCATTGCGCGAGCCCGACTCGCACTTGGCCGGTTTTTTTGTTAAGTATGTAAGTGGCAAGTCATACCGACATTCACTTCAACGTTAATGTTCGAGCCTCAATAGCTCAACCGGTATAGGAGTGGACTGAAAACCGAAAGGTCGACGGTTAAAACCCCGCCCGTTGCACTATTGTCGTACCTACTCCTAGCACAAGCCTGACGCTTAGTTGGAGAGGAAAGGGGAATATTAGTCATTTAATATGGCTAATATTCTTTAAAAAAAAAAATGTCTGAACCCAGTACTGACCCGGTGGGTGGTGATGCAGCGGGTGTCCGGGGCGCAGCGCGGCGCGCACGCGGGCGCTCTGCCCCCCGTCCCCGGGGATACTCGACGTGCTGGACACACTGCTTCGACTCGCGCTCTGTGCAACAGACATTTTCAATAAGTTTCAGATCGAAACAAAATAGCACTACTTACAAGTAACTTTTTCAAAAACTTTTATATTGACTTTTTCTGACATTTCGTCGAAATTGGTAACAGATTTTGGTTTTTCGGTATTTACAATCTACTAGACATGTGTCCGCTATAGCTTAACTTAACTGAAAACCGCTGCCATGCCTTTAGCGTACCATAGCGTTATTGTCGTAGCTAGCAACGGTTAACAGATATCATCTATGACGAACCACCTGACAACGCAACGCTGCCAACTGGCAACTGACAATGCATTGTTTGGTTTTTTGGTAACTAGAAACGCAATAATTATGCCTTCTCTTTCTTTCTTTCACTGAAAGCTGAGAAGGAGCGGTTATTGGCTAATGGCTATTGGCTAATGGCTACCGGCTTAGTAACTTAACTAAGAACATTTCACGAAAATTGATAAACCAAAAACGACCTTATGTCTATTAAACTAAGGCGCTAATTTGTTTGGTTAACTGTTCAAGTACTTGTCCATTAAGGTTTGATCTATCAAGCTTATTACAGTTAAGCCTTAGACTAATAAAAATAAGGTCGTTTTTCGTTTATCAATCTTTGTGAAATGTTGTTGGTTAACTTGACTGTGGCAAACTATCCGTGCAAGCGTCCAATATAGTTTGACCTCAATGATCATGATAATTAAACTTTGCCGATATGAACTTAAGGTTGTGATTACTTCACGATTTTCATGAAAGTAAAATTGGTTTTATTTTAGTGAAATATGCGCGCGCAGATCAGGTGGTGTTACGGCGCGTTTGTTTGTTTTGACTTTTGATGAAAGTTTTAATACCTAATTAGATAGTTTGAGCGGTGTTTGTATTCAGTAAATACTAAAGTTTTGTCTTGAGATATTGCTTTGTTTTATTTAGGTAGCTTTTGCCTGTAGTGTGGGTGATATTGACGATTGACTATAATTTGTAAATAACTTAGTAGGTGTATAAAATTGTAAAAAGGTGTTAAGATAAAAAATAAAGTTTTAATAGTGTGATATAATTAGTGTTGTACAAAACTTTGATTAAACGTTTTTGAAAATTGTGCTAGTCCTAAGCCTAGAAAAGCATGAAGGGAAATCGTCAATATTATTCTAATGCACTTACACGACTTGAAACTTTAGCCATACCTACAGACGGATTCGATACGGCAGCTAACTAAGTTACTACTTACTACAAACAAAAACGGTGCGCATATTAAATTAGTTGAAACACAGCTTTGATACCGATACTAGGCAACTGTTATCAATAGCGCTATTGTAACTAAATAGCGGTTTAATAACCGTGGCCAGAAATAGCCAATAACGCCCATCTTTACAATCTACCTACCTGAATATGGTTCACATATTTTCAATCATATAAGATAGAGAACAGAGATCGGACCCTATTACTAAGCCTCCGCTGTCCGTCCATCCGTCTATCTGTCAGCGGGCTGTATCTCATGAACCGTAATAGATAGAGAGTTCAAATTTTTTGTGTGTACTTCTAAATACTAAAAATTTCAAAATGGCCGCTATGTAAATTTAAAAAAGGTACATAATTTTGTACGGAACACTTCGTGTGCAAGTCCGACTCGCACTTGACCGGTTTGCTATTATAAGTTACTAAAATTCTGCATACCTGTGCATCGTCATTATTTTCATCCTGTATCCTCAAGGCTACGTCGCTCAAGGAGTCCGTATCGTCGTCTCTCTCCCTCGGCTCCGGAGTGACAAGGACGGCGGAGCTCGGAACGCCCACTGTATTGGAAACTTCCACTACCTGAATACGGGCACCGTCTAATTCCTGAAACAGTCAATATATCATACATAAGGATGTTATATTAAATTCTGCCTAGTTATAGTTTATACTTTAGTCGATTTTAGTTCTGTGTTCCATAAGTTTACCTACCTAGTTAGTTTTAAATACTCTGTGCCTAGTTTTCATACGCGTAGTATGCTCGTGTGTTGTGGACATAATTTTTTATTATAAGTGTTAATTTCTCATTGGAGACTGCTTTGGTTTAAGTGTTTTTATATATATACTATCTAGTTATCTAATTGTAACTGTGTCTCTACAAAAAAAAAAGATTACTAATTGATATCCTTATACGTTTAGTCATTCTAGTGGCTAGATTTTGAATTTATTCTTCCGGATTTTAGCCGTGCCGCCAAGCGATTTAGCGTTCCGGTTCGCTGCCGTGAAGAAACCAAAGGGGGTATGGGTTTAATAAAAAAACCGAAGCGCGAGTCAGGGTCGCGCAACGAGGAACGTACTACAGTCGTATTTTTTCGTCATTTTGCACGATAATTCAAAAAATCAATAAAAATCTGTTTTAGAATGCACAGGTGAAGACTTTTCATATGGATACCCCACTTGATATAGTTATCTATAGAAAATTGAAAATACTAATTATTAGTTCGTCATGACCACAATTTAATTTTTTTTGTGTGATGTAACCACAAATTCACGGTTTTCAGATTTTTCCCCGAATGTCTGCTATAAGACCTATCTACCTGCCAAATTTCATGATTCTAGGTCAACGGGAAGTACCCTGTAGGTTTCTTGACAGACAGACAGACAACAAAGTGATCCTATAAGGGTTCCGTTTTTTCCTTTTGAGGTACGGAACCCTAAAAACTGCCATAACCCATCCAGGTTAGCTCGCTTCCATCTTAGACTGCATCATCACTTACCACCAGGTGATATTTTTTTTTTCCTATTATAAAGCACCATTATAAAATGGCAGCTTTATTACTACTACCATCTAGCCTATGGGCTAATAAGTAATATTATTCTAGCTTAAACTTCTACTTATGATTAATTTTTAAATCTAATTTACAGTCCAATAACTGTCCTTAGTTTATTCTAACACGTACTTACAGTTCACTATGTTCTTGTGACCTAGAAAAATAAAGTAGCACAAGCACTATTACACAAACGCTGCACTTATGTACTTTTTAACACTAATTCGAACGGCTTGGTTCTTTTGAGCCTCCTTTTGATATCCATGTTATCTAGAAGCTTCACAGCCTCCAAATTACCAATAATCACCAGGTGAGATAGTGGCCAAAATTCAGCCAAGAAAGCATTGCTAGTTAGAACTGAACCAGAGTGTCAGGATGTAAGGGGGTAGAGCCAAGTAACACAGCGTGGTGCGAGATGAGCGGGGGGCAGTACCGCTGCAGCACAGGTCTTAGCACGTGTCTCAGGCGACGGGCAGGGCGGCAGCGGCATTGCTGAGGATGCCAAATTTTTGCCTTGGATGGATGCACCGTCCAAAGTTGAGAACTTTTCAACCTGGTTCCTTCTTCACCTTTCCTCTATCGTACCGCAAGGCATCGCCAAGGTCTGCACCCGTACGTAGTTGAAATTCCACGGATACGTACGAAGCGATTTGCCTCCTCATTTCTGATTCGAACCGCTAAGATTTGGAACACCCTTCCAGCATCAGTTTTCTCCTCATATTAATATGGGTACCTTCAAGTCGAGAGTGAATAGGCATTTTCTAGGCAAGGGCGCTTGCCATAAATTAAAAAAAAAGGGACGATATAATTACCTGCACAAGAGTGTCAGGGTGTAAGGGGGTAGAGCCAAGTAACACAGCGTGGTGCGAGATGAGCGGGGGGCAGTACCGCTGCAGCACAGGTCTCAGCACGTGCCGCAGGCGCCGCGCGGGGCGGCAGCGGACCGCCACCGCGCGCCCCGCCACCAGCACCCGCACCACGCAGCGCCTCTCCACCGCCAAGCAGCAACCTCCCACGGTGGTGGAGGCCGCGTTCGCGTCGACCACGCGACCCGTTCCCTGCCACCAAACAGATGTATTTTAGGTTTAGTTCGTCATGAGGATTCAGTCACAGTTCTTGCGATTCACGAAGGCGAGTGAAGGTCTGGTGGGAGGCTTCGGCCGTGGCTAGTTACCACCCTACCGGCAAAGCCGTGCCGCCAAGCGATTTAGCGTTCCGGTACGATGCCGTGTAGAAACCAAAGGGGTATGGGTTTAATAAAAACTGCCATACCCCTTCCAGGTTAGCCCGCTATCATCTTAGACTGCATCATCACTTACCACCAGGTGAGATTGCAGTCAAGGGCTAACTTGTATCTGAATTAAAAAAAAAAAAAAAAAAAAAAAAAAAAAAAAAAAAACTTGACTTGTGGTAACGTCGGTAATACATGGACACTGCGCAAGTGTGCGTGCTTGTCGGACCAACCAGTCGCGAGCAAGCGCTCGCAATCGCTCACATTTACTTTACCTTACTTATTGGTATACGACTCAAACACAAGCATGCGCTACTAGCCCACACGTGAAATGCAAGAACTTGTAGCATTACTACCTATGTCTTTCATACGCGCGACTGCGCCCAGGTTAACTATCCCTTTCACACTCAAGGGCCGGCCCCGTAAGTGTGAAAGAGATAGGTAGCAATGCTACAAACATAGTTAACCTTCTGTTATCTATGACTACAAACTTTACTATACAAGCAAGCAGAACAGTGATAGTCTAGTGGTTAAGACTTCGGCCTCCTCTTCAGGAAGCCAGAAGTTCGATCTCGATTATGTGCGTTTTAATCAATTAAATATTACTTGCTTTAACACCGAACACCGTGTAGGAAAACACCGTGAAGAAACCTGCATGCCTGAAAGTTCTCCATTATGTTCTCAAAGGTGTGTGAAGTCTGCCAATCCACACTCACCTGAGAGGCATCCTTCACGATGACGTCATAGGTAGTGCACACTAGGTTCCGTCGCTGCAGCAGACGGTCGACCAGCCGCCGCACGGTCACGTCGGGCGACACGCCCACGACAGACGTCGCGCCGTCCGGCAACACGACACGACATAGCGCTGAGTTGCCCGACCACAGGCACTGCCCGTTAGCTATTTGACTCGATTTCACCGCCTGGAATAAAATGTCGATATTAAAACAACGGACCTTCCAACGTCCGAAACAATTTGCCGCCTCGTTTCTAATTTACACATCCGGCATCAGTTTTCCCCTAAGTCTAGAGTGAATAAGCATCTTCTAGGCAAGCGCGCTCTATCTTAAGCTGCGTCATCAATTGCCACCAGGTCTGATTGCAGTCCATAACAATTTTTCAAAATCTTTTGAGTGTTCAATAATAGACGAGAGAATGACCTCATTTTAATTATTATCTGTTCACGCTCACGCAATTATCACGCTGTTCTGGCAGTCTCTACCAGGAATGTTGCGGATGCCAATATTTGGACATCCGCGGATGCGATGTCTGAATTAGGGCCAATGTTCCACATTTGCGGATACGAATATCCGTAACACCCCTGTTGGATACCATTGTACACGTTTTGATTGGTCAGTTCGCGCGCGCTAAGTTAAGCTAAGTGGCACGCGCGAGGCACGGGTCACTCTGGCCCCGCCCACTTTCTTTGCAGGTTGTTACTTGTTGCAAATATGAATCCGCATCCGTAAAATCCCCGCATTATTTGATGCGGATGCGAATGCGCATTTGTGGATGCGGATGCGAATATCCGTAACACCACTAGTCTCTATGTACAGATACTAAATAACACTAGGTACTAGAACTCATACAAAGGGTTCTACAGCTAACACGTAAGTAATCGATGCAAGAAAGTAACTTCTTGCAACGATTACAACTAGATGTCGCCACAGGATCTAGCCATGGATACTGAATCGCGCAACGAAGTTCTCCACGAGGGACTAACTAGCATATCAACGTACAGCTCACCTTTTGCATGTAGCTTTTCTCTATAACGCAGACTGAAGATTTATTGAAATTAAATCCAAGCAAAGCCAGGGGAGATCAATGAAATCTTCTTCTAAATATACCTACATATAAAAGGAAAAGGTGACTGACTGACTGATATATCAACGCATAGCTCACACTACTGTACGGAAATTTGGCATGCAGATAGCTATTATGGCAAAGACATCAGCGAAGAAGGGATTATTGAAAAGTCCGTAAAGGGGTAAAATAGGGGTTTGAAATTTGTGTAGTCCATGTGGACGAAGTCACAGGCATGAGCTAGTAACCTCCAATAATAAACGCAGTTTCTAAAGGTGTGTCTGATAACATAGTTTCTAAATCTGTACAGATATGGCACCATGTTTAAATACTACTTAATTTTAATGGCATCAATATAAAAAAATACATATTTGTACAACAGAAATAAAATATAGATTTATTTGTTCGGGTTGCAATCGTCACAGTAAATACAGGGTGTAATTAGAATGCTAGCAAAAACGAAGGCAAGTGGTAGTACTGATACCTTTTTTTTATTTTTTTTATTCAGATACAAGTTAGCCCTTGACTGCAATCTCACCTAATGGTAAGTGATGATGCAGTCTAAGATGATAGCGGGCTAACCTGGAAGGGGTATGGCAGTTTTTATTAAACCCATACCCCTTTGGTTTCTACACGGCATCGTACCGGAACGCTAAATCGCTGTGCGGCACGGCTTTGCCAGTAGGGTGGTAACTAGCTACGGCCGAAGCCTCCCACCAGACCAGACCAGAAATTTAGAAATTATAAATTAAATGAAATATTCCAAACCCCTGCCAGGAATCGAACCCGGGACCTCCCACTAATAAGACCACAGCACTCACCACTGCGCCAGGGAGGTCGTCATACCGCGAAAAAACGCAAAAATAATAATTTAAAACTCTGTATTTTTTTAAAGTTTGCAAATGAAACATCTGACTCACGCTAGAGGTCAACGAACGTTGCTTAGATAGGTGCCGCGGGGTCAATAACACGTCGTAGGTGCGGGCAACTTGGGATCAAGTTTTGGACGTTATACATTACGGGTTCGAAAAATACTAAATCACTAAAAGTACAAGTATAGGTAAGGCAAATGGTTATTGGTATTGGATTGTGTTTAGGTAGTATAATAATAGCGCTAAGTTTTTGCTAGCGTTCTGGTTACACCCTGTATAAGTCACGTAGCACATTGAATGGAAATGTATAAGTTAGTTAGTATTTACAATGGGGTTTAGTTATAAATAGAACCTAGTTTATTTCACACGTGTCTGTATGAATTGAGATAAAGCAGACAAATACACGAGTAGAAAATACCACTGAGAAATATCGCGATGAAATACTATTTCACAGGATTACACAACTGTTAGTTAATTCACCATCATCATTTCAACTTATCGTTGCGCCACTAATGAGGACGTTTGAGTTTCACAAACAATTTTAGACTTGCTTTTACACAAGTTTAAAAAATCTATTAAAAGCGTGCTCTTGAAAAAATTATCTCATTATTAATTATGACTAATTTCCCCTCCAGCTAAGCGAAAAGCTTGTGCTAGGGGAGAAGGCATGACAATAGTGCAACGGGTGAGGTTTGAACCGGCGACCTTTCGGATTTCAGTCTGCTCTTCTAACCGTTGAGCTATTGAGGCTATAACACAACGTACGATCATAATGACTTGCTATTACTTGTATGTGTATGATAAAGACATGCTACGTGCATTGTGCACCGAGCATATGTAATTAATTGTAATTTATAAGATAATAATCATTCTATTGTCTGTTGTTATGGGTTTTTGTCGTTAGATTAGAATACCTGCATTCTAATCATTGTTCAGCAGAAAAAAGAATAGCTTATCAGTACCCTTATTATAAATGCGAAAGTGTGTTTGTTTGTTGGTTTATTGGTTTGTTGGTTTGTCCTTCAATCACGTCGCTACGGAGCAACGGATCGACGTGATTTTTTGTATGGGTATAGTTAAGGACGTGGAGAGTGACATAGGCTACTTTTTATCCCGGAAAACCAAAGAGTTCCCCGGGGATTTTAAAACCTAAATCCACGCGGACGAAATGGCATGCGTCAGCTAGTTATTATTATAACTCTAAAGTTACAACAAACTATAATACATTTAATTACATTTCATATAGATATAGTAAGTGGAGAATGAATTAAATGAACGTATAGATGATGTTAAAAATAGTGGTTGAATAAAAAAATAGGTAGGTAGTTAAAAATTATAAATAAAGTAGCGGCCCGCCCCGGCTTTTTATTAGAATTTTCGTGGAATCTCTAATTTTTTGAAAATAAAATATAGCCTATGACAGTCAGGAATAATGTAGCTTTCGACTGGTGAAAGAATTTTCAAAATCGGTTCAGTAGTTCCAGAGATTACTTCCTAAAAACAAACATAGAAACTTTACCTCTTGATAGTATAGATTAATAGATAGATAGACCTTCGTATAGATTAATAGAGTAAGTAATTCTTGTACGGATTAACTAAATGTAATTTATTTGTGCTTAGGTAGATCTACTTACTTCGTTTTCTTCAGCGGTGGAGTTGGTAGAGACAGCCGAGTTGGTTCTGTCCCGAGACGCGGCGCGCGCCTTCCATGGCAGTAGAGACGCCCCGCTTCGACGTCTGTCTGACGCATTCGATGATGACTTCTTGAGCTGCAATGATACATAATAACATCCGTTTATATTGATTTTACGATAAATCTTGATTTGAAAACTGACTGACTGCTTGCTATCGAATTTTGATATTTACAAACTCAGTTATCTTTTACGACAATCTACAATTCGTTTGTAGACCTTGGATTGGCTAGATTTTGCTGAAAATATCAATTCACATATGACATGGTCAATCTACGAAGGTTGCGCATTGATTTGATCTCAGATTAAGAATGCACGCATAAGGACATTCCTCATGGGAATTGCGAACGTTTTTAGGGTTCCGTACCTCAAAAGGAAAAGGGAACTCTTATAGGTTCACTCCGTTGTCTGTCCGTCCGTTTCCTGTCAACACAACATAACGGAAGTCACGAAGAGTGACATTGGCTACTTTTTAACCGACTTTCAAAAAGGAGGTGGTTCTCAATTAGGCCCGTTTTTTTCCCCAGAAAATCAAAGAGTTACCACAAAATGGGAATTATAACAAATTAAGCACTAGTTCACTAGATGATGCCCGCGACTTCGTCTGCGTGGACTCAGGTTTTTAAAAATCCCGCGGGAACTCTTTGATTTTCCGGGATCAAAAGTAGCCTATGTCCTCCCCCAGGATGCAAGCTTCGTCTATAGCAAATTTCATCAAAATTGGTTAAACGGATAGGCCGTGAAAACCTAGCAGACAGACAGACAGACACTTTCACATTTGTAATATTAGTATGCTGTATGGATTGTTCAGAAGAAGCGAAATTTCTGGTGTGCGGAGCAAGCATGTCTCAGACAATTTTCTGACAGACTTTTAACTATAAAAGATTTTAGACTAAAATATTCAAAATGTACGGCCGCGGTGACCCTATAACCAGTGGCGTGCAGCTCATAGAAGCATAAACGCACTGCTTACCCTTATTGTAATAAATCAATACTTATTTTTCATTATAACCTGCCGTAAAATAAGTTCATACCTAAATGCATACCCTGGCTTGAACTCCTGTGCACGCCACTGCCTATAAGGGTACTACTGGTGAAAACATTTACCTTAGGGGTGTCAGGATGTGGCGAGTGCGGCGCGTAGGGGGGCGGCAACCCGCGCAGGTCCGCGCGCGCGCACTCTGCGTGCACGCCGGAGCGCAGGAAGCGCGGGTAGCTGTCAAACATTTACCTTAGGGGTGTCAGGATGTGGCGAGTGCGGCGCGTAGGGGGGCGGCAACCCGCGCAGGTCCGCGCGCGCGCACTCTGCGTGCACGCCGGAGCGCAGGAAGCGCGGGTAGCTGTCAAACATTTACCTTAGGGGTGTCAGGATGTGGCGAGTGCGGCGCGTAGGGGGGCGGCAACCCGCGCAGGTCCGCGCGCGCGCACTCTGCGTGCACGCCGGAGCGCAGGAAGCGCGGGTAGCTGTCAAACATTTACCTTAGGGGTGTCAGGATGTGGCGAGTGCGGCGCGTAGGGGGGCGGCAACCCGCGCAGGTCCGCGCGCGCGCACTCTGCGTGCACGCCGGAGCGCAGGAAGCGCGGGTAGCTGTCAAACATTTACCTTAGGGGTGTCAGGATGTGGCGAGTGCGGCGCGTAGGGGGGCGGCAACCCGCGCAGGTCCGCGCGCGCGCACTCTGCGTGCACGCCGGAGCGCAGGAAGCGCGGGTAGCTGTCAAACATTTACCTTAGGGGTGTCAGGATGTGGCGAGTGCGGCGCGTAGGGGGGCGGCAACCCGCGCAGGTCCGCGCGCGCGCACTCTGCGTGCACGCCGGAGCGCAGGAAGCGCGGGTAGCTGTCAAACATTTACCTTAGGGGTGTCAGGATGTGGCGAGTGCGGCGCGTAGGGGGGCGGCAACCCGCGCAGGTCCGCGCGCGCGCACTCTGCGTGCACGCCGGAGCGCAGGAAGCGCGGGTAGCTGTCAAACATTTACCTTAGGGGTGTCAGGATGTGGCGAGTGCGGCGCGTAGGGGGGCGGCAACCCGCGCAGGTCCGCGCGCGCGCACTCTGCGTGCACGCCGGAGCGCAGGAAGCGCGGGTAGCTGTCAAACATTTACCTTAGGGGTGTCAGGATGTGGCGAGTGCGGCGCGTAGGGGGGCGGCAACCCGCGCAGGTCCGCGCGCGCGCACTCTGCGTGCACGCCGGAGCGCAGGAAGCGCGGGTAGCTGTCAAACTTCATCACGTTGAAGATTTGCTTCTGTGCCTGAGGGCAACAGAAAGTCACTATTAAATTTTTTACTATAAAGATACTGAATTTCTCTAATTTGGCTGCTCTTCTTTTTGCTAAGCGGTGGTGATAGCTTATACGTTGTGTACTGAGTCAAGCTCACGGAGGATATTTCTCTACTCCATGGTGGAGCTAATATAGTGTGCGCTTTCTTGCATAACTCAAATTATGCTCGAAATTCTATAATTCCACGCTTGGTATGTACTTATAACAAATAGTACGCTGAATTTGACTTATTTTACCTATGTAACAATAAATTTAAAAAGGAAGTAAGAAACCATCATCGCAATAAAAAAATAGCTAACATTTACATACACACATACACACACGCACACACCACACACACACACGCACACACGCACACACCACACACACACACGCACACACACACCAGCATACACACACACTGTTGTAATTTTATTATTGTATTTATTCTAATTCTATACTGTTAAAACTAGATTTAGATTTAAATAATATTTATGTAATTACGCTGTTAATTACTTTCAAATAAACAAATAAAATAAAGTAAAAATTTGTATAGAAGCGAAAAGGGCGCACTGTGATTGTGATTGGTCTGAGAATGTGATCATTGTGTTTGTTTATATTAGGTACTCATTACAAAACGCCTTAAAGATTGTTAGCTTTTGATCGCGCCTTCATACATTTAAATCTGTCATTTTAGTTTAGTTAGCGCAAATGCACTCAATAAGTGATTGAACGTAAAAATTACAGATCGAAAATATGTTAAGTCCGAGAGAAAATCAAAAATTTCGACAGAATGAGCGCTAAAGAAAGAAAAAAAGCTGTGATAGCCTAGTGGTTAGGACGTCCGCCTTCTAATCGGAGGTCGCGGGTTCGATCCCGGGCACGCACCTCTAACTTTTCGGAGCTATGTGCGTTTTAATTAATTAAATGTCACTTGCTTTAACGGTGAAGGAAAACATCGTGACGAAACCTGCATGCCTGAGCGTTATCTAAATATATAAAAGGGTTTGACCGACTGACTGATCTATCAACGCACAGCTCAAACTACTGGACGGATCGGGCTGAAATTTGGCATGCTGATAGCTATTATGACGCAGGCATCCACTAAAAAAGGATTTTTGAAAAATCAACTCCTAAGGGGCTGAAATAGGGGTTTAAAATTTGTGTAGTCCACGCGGACGAAGTCGCGAGCATAAGCTAGTGCATAATATTCTTAAAGGTGTGTGAAGTCTACCAATCCGCACATGGCCAGCGTGGTAGACTATGGCCAAACCCTTTTCACTCTGAGAGGAGACCTGTGCTCTGTAGTGGGCCGGCGATGGGTTGATCATGATGATGATGATGATGAGCGCTAAAGCCTAAAACGTATGCATAACCGGGAAATTCCGGCATCATTTCAATTTTGAGACGTAATTTGTCAGGCATCTTCAGATATGATACCTGGAGGAACAGGTCCTGTGGTGGTGGAGTGTGGTGCAGCCGCAGCGCCGCCGCGCGCCGCGCCGCAGCGTCCACGTTCACAGGCTCCGACGCGCCCTCCGCGAGGTGCGTCTGCCAGATCTCCGCCGCGAGGGACGACCGCCTCTCATCCTCCTCGCAGTTCCGGTACTGCTCGCATTGCCACCAGAATCTGTAACAAGGCGCGGAATAAACTTCAATTTAATTCACCTACACCAAACTTCTCTTCAAATCCTCTTTTATAACAAACTAGCTGCCGATTCTTTTTCGGGATTTTTTAAAAAATTTCTCTCCGTAAGAACCATCCTCGTACTTCAAGGAATATTATGAAAAAAGAATTAGCGAAATCGGTTCAGCTGTACTCGAGATTTGCGATGAGCAACACATTCAGTGATTCATTTTTATTTTTATACTAGCTGCCCTGGCGAACTTCGTTCCGCCTAACAGTCGATTTAAATTTTTTAAATTTTTCTCTCCGTAAGAACCATCCTCGTACTTCAAGGAATATTATGAAAAAAGAATTATCGAAATCGGTTCAGCGGTTCTCGAGATTTGCGATGAGCAACACATTCAGTGATTCATTTTTATTTTTATACTTGCTGCCCTGGCGAACTTCGTTCCGCCTAACAGTCGATTTAAATTTTTTAAATTTTTCTCTCCGTAAGAACCATCCTCGTACTTCAAGGAATATTATGAAAAAAGAATTATCGAAATCGGTTCAGCGGTTCTCGAGATTTGCGATGACACAACACATTTAGTGATTCATTTTTTTATGTATTACAGATATAGAGACTAGCTGACCCGGCGAACTTCGTACCGCCTTAACAGTCCATTCTTTATTGTTTTGCCTTCCCGGAACCCCTCCACTAACACTTAGACTTTATGTTATGGTATAATCCTGACGCTTAATTGGAGAGGAAAGGGGAATATTAGTCATTTAAAATGGCTAATATTCTTTATAAAAAAAAAAAAAAAAAATCTAGGGTAGTAGTTGGTACTGGGTACTAATCTCCTCACTCACCTAATATTCTAAGCAGCAAACTCCTTAGCGGAGAAGTGCTCGCAAGCGGCCAGCTTTTGCTCCAGACCTAAAAACCACCTGGCTTCCCAACCACAGTTGCCGTTGATGCTTTCTTGGAGAAAAATATCTACCAACTAGCTGATACCCGCGACTTCGTACCCGTGGGATTTCGGTTTTTAAAAATCAAGGGGGAACTCTTTGATATTCCGGGATAAAAAGTAGCATATGTCACTCTCCAGGTCTTAAACTATACCCATGCAAAAAATCACGTCGATCCGTTGCTCCGTTGCGACGTGATTGAAGGACAAACCAACAAACCAATAAACCAACAAAGAAACACACTTTCGAATTTTTTTTTTTACGAAGAATATTAGCCATGTTAAATGACTAATATTCCCCTTTCCTCTCCAACTAAGCGTCAGGCTTGTGCTAGGAGTAGGTACGACAATAATGCAACGGGCGGGGTTTGAACCGTCAACCTTTCTGTTTTCAGTCCACTCCTTTACCGGTTGAGCTATTGAGGCTCAATTTATAATAGGGGTAGTGATTCAAAACTTATCGTTAGCTAACCTCAGTTAATCTGTGGCCCTACCGCGGTTGTTTGACAGCTACAATGTCACGATCGCAATCATCTCTGATTGGTTAATGCTCGCTCACTATTGGCTACAATGCATTGTTGCAACAAGAATGGCACAAATTCAGCCAATCAGAACAATTGAGATTGTAATAATGATTGATGCAGGTTTTCGACAATCGCCCTACTGGAATCACTTGGGTGATGCCCACTGGGCATTTCCTGTGAGGAGACCACCTCTTCACTCACCTAATGTTCTCAGCAGCGAACTCCTTAGCGAGGAAGTGCGCGAAGGCGGCCGCGCCAGCAGAGTCGGCCAGCAGCTGCTCCAGCCCTAGCGACCAGCGCGCGACCCCGCCGCAGCTGCCGTTGGTGTTCTGTGGCAAAGGTGCCGTGCCTTCGCTCATTTGCTGTGGACAGTACCAAAAGTAAGACTCCGAACCAACGCACAACAGACGGAAACGTTTGTTCAGTGCGGAAACCAGCCCAGAGCGAAGACTCCGAACCAGTGATATCCTACCTCCTCCATAACGGATACCCGTTTAACCACTTGGAAAATTGAAAATACTAATTATTAGTTCATGACCACAATTTTTTTTTTTTGTGTGATGTAACCACAAATTTACGGTTTTCAGATTTTTCCCCTAATGTCTGCTATAAGACTAACCTACCTGCCAAAGTTCATGATTCTAGGTGAACGGGAAGTACCCTGTAGGTTTCTTGACAGACAGACAGACAACAAAGTGATCCTATAAGGGTTCCGTTTTTCCGAACCCTAAAAAGCAATGATGAGGTCTAAGTTGGAGTGCGCTTGCCTAGAACATGCCTATTCACTGTTGCTTGGGTATTCAAGTTATACGTATGATCAAATCTTATGAAATAGCCGTGTTTAGGCTGAAAGGCAGCCACACGGCCAACAGGGAGACAGAAGGGATTTTTAACCGGTAAGAGTCCGGCACTACCCAATTGGGTGTCCATGAGGATTTCTCCCTTCTAAATAAATAAATTAAAAAAAAACTTATGAAATGAGGGTACCTTGCTATAGATGCCGCGGTGGTCGTGATGGCGGTACGAGGAGCCGGAGCCGCTGCCCGTCGTCCAGCGGCGGAACGGCGACGTCTGTTCGCTCTGGGGACAAAGGTGTACCTTGCTATAGATGCCGCGGTGGTCGTGATGGCGGTACGAGGAGCCGGAGCCGCTGCCCGTCGTCCAGCGGCGGAACGGCGACGTCTGTTCGCTCTGGGGACAAAGGTGTACCTTGCTATAGATGCCGCGGTGGTCGTGATGGCGGTACGAGGAGCCGGAGCCGCTGCCCGTCGTCCAGCGGCGGAACGGCGACGTCTGTTCGCTCTGGGGACAAAGGTGTACCTTGCTATAGATGCCGCGGTGGTCGTGATGGCGGTACGAGGAGCCGGAGCCGCTGCCCGTCGTCCAGCGGCGGAACGGCGACGTCTGTTCGCTCTGGGGACAAAGGTGTACCTTGCTATAGATGCCGCGGTGGTCGTGATGGCGGTACGAGGAGCCGGAGCCGCTGCCCGTCGTCCAGCGGCGGAACGGCGACGTCTGTTCGCTCTGGGGACAAAGGTGTACCTTGCTATAGATGCCGCGGTGGTCGTGATGGCGGTACGAGGAGCCGGAGCCGCTGCCCGTCGTCCAGCGGCGGAACGGCGACGTCTGTTCGCTCTGGGGACAAAGGTGTACCTTGCTATAGATGCCGCGGTGGTCGTGATGGCGGTACGAGGAGCCGGAGCCGCTGCCCGTCGTCCAGCGGCGGAACGGCGACGTCTGTTCGCTCTGGGGACAAAGGTGTACCTTGCTATAGATGCCGCGGTGGTCGTGATGGCGGTACGAGGAGCCGGAGCCGCTGCCCGTCGTCCAGCGGCGGAACGGCGACGTCTGTTCGCTCTGGGGACAACAGAAACCTCCAGTTAAACAGCTGCTCAATAGTAATCTACTTATCGACACAGAAAAAACGGAAAAAACACCGAAAAAACGGCATCAATAATTTTTTTTAATTTATAGACTAGCGCTTGGCTGCAATCAGATCTGGTGGCAAGTGATGATGCAGCCAAAGATTTAGCGCGCTTGCCTGCCCATTCACTCTTGACTTGAAGGTACCCATATTACAATCGCAATTGTTGTGATTGGCTGAATTTATGGTATTCTTGTTGCGACAATGCATTGTAGCCAATGGTAAGCGAGCGTCAAGTGTCAACCAATTACGAGGTGATTGCGATCGTGACATTGTAGCTGTCATTTTACCGCAGTAGGTCGATTTCGTAAAACCTGCATTAATCATTATTACAATCTCAATTGTTGTGATTAGCTGAATTTATGGTATACTTGTTGCAACAATGCATTGTAGCGAATAGTAAGCGAGCGTCAACCAATTAAGAGGTGATTGCGATCGTGACATTGGAGGCTGTCATTCTACCGCAATCGAGCCGCCGCGCCGAGGTGATTGCGATCGTGATATTGCATTGTAGCTGTCATTTTACCGCAATCGAGTTGCTGGTAGAACAAAGTGAACAGAAAACAATCATGACTTTATAAACTACACTTAAAGTACATTACACTTTAATATCCGGTTGTTTTAAACATCGATTAAAACGACGAAATCGATTTAAAAGAGCCGTCGATTATTCCGAGAAGTTCGTTTATAGCATACCGACTCGTACGATACCTAGTACCTACAGCTATCAGCGATCGGATTTCGCTGCAGTGCAGGCGTGGGAACATTGTGCGCGATGAAGGACAGAAGGGCTTTAGGCACGGGAGTAGATATCTATATTCTATTCAGTCTCGGCTTTTTATCTAGTGCTTTGGTCTAAAAGTGTGGTGTAAATTGTTCACTTTCCGTTTTGTCTAAATAAAAAATAAATAAATAAAATAAATATAAAAAATTTAATTAGTATACCCTTATTATAAATGCGAAAGTGTGTCTGTTTGTTGGTTTGTCCTTCAATCACGTCTCAACGGAGCAACGGATCAAGGCGATTCTTTACATGGGCCTAGTTAAAGACCTGGAGAGTGACATAGGCTACTTTTTATCCCGGGAAATTAAAGAGTTCCCACGGGATTTTTACAAACCTAAATCCACGGGTACGAAGTCAATACCCATGCTAAAAATCACGTCACAACAGATCCTTTGCTCCGTTGCGACGTGATTGAAGGACAAACCAACAAACAAACACACTTTCGCCTTTTATTATTCAGATACAAGTTAACCCTTGACTGCAATCTCACCTGGTGACAAGTGATGATGCAGTCTAAAATAGAGCGGGCTAACCTGGAAGGGGTACGGCAGTTTTATTAAAACCCATGATCCTTTGATTTCTACGCGGCATCGTACCGGAACGCTAAATCGCTTCGCGGCACGGCTTTGCCGGTAGGGTGGTAACTAGCCACGGCCGAAGCCTCCCACCAGACATTTATAACATGGATGGTGTGGATTCAGTCTTAGATTGCGTCATCATGATCAGGTAAGATCTTACTCAAACACAAATCTGTCAGCAAAAAAAAACTGCCACTCGTCAAAAAAGAGCTGAACAAAAGGAAATCCGTAAGTTAATAATTTTATTTGTACAGGTTTTAGAGCGTACAAGTTGATTGATAGATGTACAAGAAAACCTAATCCAATGTACACCAAGAGCTGGTAAACGATTTGGTCAAAGTATTTTATAGGAAGTATCTGTAACTTAACTAACGGTTCAGAGTACTAGCTGAAAATCAGCACTGTATGTTCTTGTGCATCAAGGCATACAACATAATGCTGAGCTGGGACCCTTTTTCGGGTTGTGCTACACATGACAGTTTGTTCCGGCGCTTCTTTTGCTTGAAGCGCGTTGGGCTTATGCTCAGGTGGAAGAAGCGCCGGAATAACCAGCTCTTAGCTATAAGATGTCATGTGTGGCACAGTTTGGAAAAAAAAGTCTTTTCTTTCTTCTTTCTACCTTAAAATCTGACTGAAAAAGAAACCATAGCCTAAACCAGTGGACTTAGAGATTTCATGTTTGGAGCAAATTTCTCGAGTAGGTACTCTAGAGGAGCACTAAGAAAGGATTTTGAGGTCAAACGGGATTTTCAAAAAGAAAATCGCGGGAAAAAGTTACTTGAATTAAAATTCAATAGACGTTATACATTGACGTTGGATTGTATAAAACATAACATAATATGTTGCTATTTATAATGTAAAGTACGTCATATCATCATAATCCTGTGCCATGTTCCAAGACCAAAATACATCTTTTCTCCACGATTTGGACACCTTTTGCTTTGTAACTAACTAACTGACCCCAATGAGATGGGACTTTTAAAGTTATAAAAATATCCCTCTTTATATTTACTCATTTGAGCACTTAACTAAGTACGTTTGAGGACTTAATTAAGTACGTTGTATTAACACAATGTCCGCTTCTTCCACCGGCTCTTGGACTAGTACCACGGTTATCACGTGAAAACAAAATGCTTTTTGTTATGTGAATGGCGGAACGAAGAGACAGGAAAATCCTTGCTCTATGTACAAATTGATTCAAAAAAAATGACGCTACAGTTTAGATTGTTAGCCTTTTTAGGGTTCCGTACCATAAAGGAAAAACGGAACCCTTATAGGATCACTTTGTTGTCTGTCTGTCTGTCAAGAAACCTACAGGGTACTTCCCGGTGACCTAGAATCGTGAAATTTGGTAGGTAGGTAGGTCTTATAGCTGGCTTTAGGGGAAAAATCTGAAAACCGTGAATTTGTGGTCACATCACACAGAAAAAATTAAATTGTGGTCATTAACTAATAATTAGTAGGTATTTTCAATTATCAAAGTTCAATCAAAGATAACTATATCAAGTGTGGTATCATATGAAAGGGACTTCCCCTGTGCATTCTAAAACAGATTTTTATTTATTTTTATGCATCATAGTTTTTGAATTTTCGTGCAAAATGTCGAAAAAATAAGACTGTAGTACGGAACCCTCAGTGTGCGAGCGTGACTCGCACTTGGCCGGTTTTTTAATTGGTAGTTACATAATGAAACCTGCCTGCTTAGAGGAGATTCCATCATACATAATGACGATTACTTGGGATGGAAAGAGAATAAATCAAACTTAAAAATCATGCCTTACATATTAGGTAATAAGTCATAAAATAGCTTCTCAATTTACCTCAACTTTCCAATCAGTGATGTACCATACAACCATTGTATCGATAGCACCATGAAAAAAACACTAAGTAACTAAAATACTAGAAACAACACAAGTCCACCATTATTTAACCGCATATTTAGTGTAGTCATCAGTTCATAAATTGTTTAATGCCTATTAGATTGTACTTACTCACACAAAATTATTATTTGTGGGAAAACCCCGGAGTTTAAATAACCACTAAATACATATCTACTTCAATTCCGTAACTCACAATAAAAATATTCAATGTATTTATGTATTAACGAAATCGGTTCATACTATAGCGTCCTCGACTTCACTGAAGCCATCAAAACACAACACAAGGTATTATTTGCAGGAAAACTCCAAATACTATTTATATCCTCTAAATATTATAAAACACTTCAATTCCGTATATTCAACCTAAAACGGTAATAATTATTATATTTGACTTTGTTTTCAAAGAGTTCTTAAAATCATTGAGTTATATTGTATGAACGAAATCGGTCCATATCACGCGCGTTCTCGACTACACTACACAAAAACACGACAATTATTTGCAGGAAAACCCAAATACTATTTATATCCTGAATATTAAATTCCGTACATTAATCCTAAAATGGTAATTATTATACTTGACTTTGTTTTCAAAGAGTTATTGGGAATACCTACATTTAATTTATTAACAGAGTTTTTGAAATAATCGATTTAGGTATGAACGAAAGCGTTTCACAACGCGTCCTCAAGGGAACTGAAGCAGAATGACGAGTCTGTAGTCACCACCATTGCTGGCATAATGCGAAAATTATAATGACAATCACAGTATAAACAGGCCCGTTTCCGGCGGGTTTGGAGCCGAGTTACAAACTTACGCGGGAAATAGACTCGATGTTCTATAATTCTATAATAATATTTTTTGGGTCCGGTGCCAATTAGCTTATTAGCTGCGCGAATCGTCTATAAGTACTTCATAGTTTATTTTTTTCAGACTCCATTACCGGCACCTTATTGGCACCGACCCCAAAAATATTATTATAGATCTATATTAAATCTTGTATACATAATATTATATTCGGTAATAAATTAAATTATTTTTGATTTTTAGTGTACAAAGTACAAACACGGTACGGTAGTGAAGTCGGTTTTTATTTGTTATGTTAATCAGATCTTCACCAAATTTTAATGGGATCATCACATTGGAAGTATACCCTTTCAAATAAAAAAAGAATTTTCAAAATCGGTTCAGGCGTCTTCGAGTAATCAGGAAACATACATAAAAAATAAAAAAAAACATTCCGACGAATTGAGAACCTCCTCCTTTTTTTGAAGTGGGTTAAAAATATAGTATTTTTAACCCACTTCAAAAAAAGGAGGAGGTTATCAAAATATTATTGTTATTACGATTCAATATCGATAGTTACATGGACACAAGCTTATCTAATTACAAAAATAAACGTTTACCTTGAAAATATATTTTCCACCATACAAACATTTCGAAGGCCAAAATCAAACATGCTAAATGGCTGTATCCATAAATTTGTATTTAAAGCTAAACGACAGATCACGAGAAGGTCGGGGTCAATTTAATGTATCCAATTGGCGAAGATCCAGCGGGTGACCTTCTGGGCGTCCTGGTCTAGATTCAGATATCAATGAAATAAATGATCAAAGAGGTTATCAGGGCATCTTGAGAGTTGCGAAACACCAATGTCATATCCATTAGATTAGTGCGATGTTTATTATAAAGTTTGCAATTCAATAGGGATGGGGCCTGGATTAGTCTAATCAGCAACTTTTTATCGAACTAGAAATACGTAGATGTGACGTCATAACTTCGTACTTTTTAGTAAAATCTATAATTAAAATGGTAAGCAAACTTAAGGTGACGCAGGACGCTCGACCGAAATTGGCAGCGCACGTGGGTAACATGTTTGCTTTTCACTTGACATTGTATGAGAAAGTTGAGAGGCACGATGATTTTCACTGAAATCAAGCGCGCGAAAAGGGTTTAGGAAAAGTATTTTTGAGAAAAAACTGCTGAATTTATGTTTGCAAAGTAAAGTTATTTCAACTAATGAATAAATAAACAACGTCTAATGATAAATTTTTTTAGAATTTTCATATCCCTAATCTTATTTATTTACGCCCAAAGTTGTCATTAATTTAGTGTTAAAATAGAAATCTTTTGAGCCTCGTAACTTTTAAATCAATATTTTTTTCAATATTTTATACATCAATAAACCTAGATAATGACGAGATAAATCGATATAATTCTTAGTTTTGGGCGTACAATATCGAATATTGTTGTATTTTCCCTCCTACGTTTGTATGGAGAAAGCACCGAACTGAGCTACCTTAAAAGTAAAAATTGACATCGTATTTACGAATTTTGGAAGACCCTCTTATGCTCGCGACTTCATCCGCGCGGACTACACAAATTTCAAACCTTTATTTTACGCCCATAGGGGTTGAATTTTCAAAAATCCTTTCTTAGCGGATGTCTATGTCATAATAGCTATCTGCATGCCAAATTTCAGCTTGATCTGTCCAGTAGTTTGAGCTGTGCGTTGATAGATCAGTCAGTCACCTTTCCCTTTTATATAATATATATAGATATTTAGGTTACCTACTAAGATTGACATAGGCACCATTGCAAATTGCAAATGAACTACTTATAGATTTGGTGATAATTTCATCAACTTTCAAATCCCAGCTTCGGTCGAGCGGAATTTCGGAAAATCCTATTTTTAATTGCAATTACATTTTAATTAATTATTAGGTAGTTAGAGATTACTTATTTTTTGCAATAAATAAAATAATTAGGAATTACTAACATAAGATTAATACAATATGATATGTGCCTTTACTAACAAAATATGACCTCTAAGGTCGAAATAAATGACTTTTGCTTTTCACTTATTTCATTTCAATAATACATTTAATAGGTTCAGGTAGCACGCTTAAGTTTTTAACTTGAACCAACTTATGGTCATCATTTGACGTCAGATGCTACAGGGACTCAACTAAATCATGGCTTCTGGCGAAGGTCCAGCACCTGAATGACCTAAGGACAATCCTCATTGTTTTCCCTATATGGGTGGCTTTGCTATATTGACGACTGTGTTATCCATTTACTAGATGATGCTTTTATGTAAGCCTACAAGCTTCTGCTCGCGACTTCGTCCGCGTGGACTACACAAATTTCAAACCCCTATATTACCCTTAAAGGTTGAATTTTCTAAAATACTTTCTTAGCGGATGCCTACGTCATAATAGGCTATCTGCATGCCAAATTTCAGCCCGATCCGTCCAGTAGTTTGAGCTGTGCGTTGATAGATCAGTCAGTCAGTCAGTCACGTTTTCCTTTTATATACATATTTTTAGATATCTACTACGTAGAGGAATGGTTCTGTGTAAGTCAATTTCAGTATGCATTGACTAAGTATAATACTTCGTATGCACCTAGGGCCATTGATCAAACAAAATGGCACCGACTCAGTGGTGCTTTAGCACCAATGCAACCTCAGTGACGTCTGGATTTCAAACGGGTCGTTCATTAGTATATAAGAGGTGGCGCTGATTTATTTGGTTCCAAAACCGTGAAAAATTTTGTTCGCTTGGGCATATCTTGTCATTTATATATTGTTTGTATGTAATTTTGTAGAAAATAAATATCAGCTAGCAGACAGACACACTTTCGCATTTATAGAATTAGGTACTTAGTGTGGATTCTAAATATCGTGAAATAAAGTATACCAAAGGGGTATGGGTTTAATAAAAACTGTCATACCCCTTTCAGGTTAGCCCGCTATCATCTTAGACTGCATCATCACTTACCACCAGGTGAGATTGCAGTCAAGAGCTAACTTGTATAAATATATAAAAGTTTTATCTAAATTGTTCACTGGAGTCGGACGTAAAAACGCAATGATTCATAGCAGAGCAGCGGGAATTCAGGATGTTTGTAATTGTACTCGTAACGTTCCGTCTGATCTCGTCAATGTAACGAGATCGGTGAAGAGAAATAACCGAGGTCGTTTACCGAACCGGGTTCCGGATTCGATTCCCGGACGCCATCAGGGACAAATTAATTATTTGTGTTTCAAATTGTTTTTAAAATACATTGTGTAGTTATCGTTTACTAATAGACTGGCTTTGGCAGATAATAGGTAACAAACTCAGATTAATTATGTAACAAAGGTGTAAAAAATCTTACGTCAAAGTAATAAGTGTAATTTTTTTATATTTTATCAGGAATAGTATTAGAAATCACGTCATGCATTGGCAGACGCTTAGCATCGTGGCAATCTCCTGCCAGAGAGTTTTATAAATCTCTCTCTATAACTCATGCCCGCGTAAATTTCAAACCCCCATTTAACCCACTTAGGACTGGAATTTCGAAAAAATCCTTTCTTAGTGTGATTGGCACTGATTTCTCAACAAAATACAGGATTGATTACAAAAAGTGGTTCCTAAACTAAGTAGGTATTTTAATTACCGACACTCCCAGTAATAATCGTAGTAATAAGTTGTAATTATTTGCGGTTGCAATGCAAGCTAACATATTACTTGTAATGGAAACGGCAATAAAATATCACCGGTCCACTTTCGTAATCATTGGGTTAATCGTTAGTGATATAAATAACTAGTATTTCAATAGCCGCGTCCAAACTGACCGAGCACGGCTTGCGACTTGCGAGGCAGCCTCGCGAGCTCAATATGCCTCGGCCGGTGTGGGCGCACGTTACCTCGGCCGAGCGCTGCTCGACCGTAAGCCATACGTTGTCGGTTTTCACCGATTCTCAAAAATGCCTCAACCAGCCCTCGCAAGCCGGAGCAAATTAAACTAGACTCGAGAGAAACTAACTGGCTCAAATGTTTTTTGCCTCAGATGCGAGCAGGAAGCCCGAGCGTGGCTCGCGAGCCGTGCTAAGTAGGTCTGGACGCGGCTAATGATAGGTATTTTTATTTGTCTAAAAGTGCCTCAGTCTGAGCTACTCGCCTGGATGTGAGGATGCTCGCAAGCCAGAGCAAACTAAACTAGACGCGAGAGAACCTAACTGCTCAAACTGGCTCACCAGCAGGGTGATTCGCTAACTCAGTTTCCAACACTGAATGATAGCCACCGAGCTTATTTTTAGGGTTCCGTACCTCAAAAGGAAAAACGGAACCCTTATAGGATCACTTTGTTGTCTGTCTGTCTGTCAAGAAACCTACAGGGCACTTCCCGTTGACCTAGAATCATGAAATTTGGCAGGTAGGTAGATCTTATAGCTGACATTTGGGGAAAAATCTGAAAACCGTGAATTTAGGGTTAGATCACACAAAAAAAAATTGTGGTCATGAACTAATAATTAGTATTTTCAACTTTCGAAGTGAGATAACTATATCAAGTGGGGTATCAAAAGAAAGGCCTTCATCTGTACATTCTAAAACAGATTTTTATTTGTTTTTATGCATCATAGTTTTTGAATTATCGTGCAAAATGTCGAAAAAATACGACTGTAGTACGGAACCCTCATTGCGCGAGCCTGATTCGCACTTGGCCGGTTTTTTAATCCGTTGAAGGTTTTCTACGAAAAAACATTTTGATATCACCCAGTGAAGCAGCAATGTAGAACCAACCAACCTCGGTGGCTATATTGTTAGACACTGAGTTAGAGAATCACCTAGCTGGGCTTGAAAGGCCCGCGTGCAATTTTTCTTTCTTTGCCTCAGGTGCGAGCAAGATACGAGCGTGGGCTCGCGAGCCGTACTCAGTCGGTCTGGACGCGACTAATGATAGGTATTTTTATTTGTCTAACTCTAATATGTAATTATTAATTATTTTATCAAGGATGATTGATTTATTACTCAATATTTTTAAGCATTGATAGCCATATTATGTCCTAATCGGGAATCCCGGGCACGTCACTTTTCGAAGTTGTTTTTTAAAGAATATTAGCCAAGTTAATGGCTGACTAATATTCCCCTTTCCCCTCCAACTAAGCGTAAAGCTTGTGCTAGGAGTAGACACTACAATAGTGCAACGGGTGGGATTTGAACCGGCGACCTTTCGGTTTTCAGTCCGCTCCTTTAACCGTTGAGCTATCGAGGCTAGCTAATATAACTTGCTAAAGGAAAACAACAACAACCTGACAGTTCTCCATAATTGTTCCCACTAGATTTCAACATGGGGTTATTCAAGGGGCGGACCACACACTTTGCCTATCACAGAAAATCAAAATGTTCCCACATGTTTAAAAAACCTAAATTCACGCAAGCGAAGACGCGGGAATCATGTAGTATTTACTATTTATTAAATATTATTCCTTAACGTTTGAGTAAGTCAAGTACCTGGGTACAGTACACGGTCGAAAGTAATGTACATCGTCGTTTAGAAGGAGATAGCAAATTTGTAGAGCATTGTCTCAGTCGTTGAGACCGACAAAACGTCATATAGGTATTTCGGCGGAAAACATAACTTTGATAATGATGATGATGATGGTGATGAATTCTTAAGAAATCTGGGAACAACACAAACAGTAGGTAGGTACTTACAATCCATTGCAGCTTCGTCAACAGCCTCTCAGCGATAAGCGTAGGCATTTTCCGGAAGCAGTGGGTTCCTAGGATCTCTATACAACGGCCTCGGTAGGCGCTAACCAGGATGTCAGTACTTGACACTTTATAGCACTAAGTAGGTACGTGCTCCAACTCAAAATGTTATCTACGGGTAAAAGAGGGGGAATTTAGAAGCGAAAACTATTTAAAAAGTTTTATCGCATTTATTTGTTTGTTTTAGTATAAACTATGAATGTTATAAAATTCGCAAGTGATAGGCAGTTTTTAGCTATACTTAGTACGCGACAGGTCGAAATGGCAATGGATGAGGGAACTTATACGAAGATTGCCGTCTCGACCTGTCGCGGACTATAAGGCCTCGTTTACGGAGACGCGGGGCGTCGCGTTGCGATGGGTGGCGCGGCCCGCACTGAATCTATATATATAAAAGGAAAAGGTGACTGACTGACTGACTGACTGACTGACTGACTGAATGACTGACTGACTGACTGACTGATCTATCAACGCACAGCTCAAACTACTGGACGGATCGGGCTGAAATTTGGCATGCAGATAGCTATTATGACGTAGGCATCCGCTAAGAAAGGATTTTTGAAAATTCAACTCCTAAGGGGGTGAAATAGGGTTTTGAAATTTTGTAGTCCACGCGGAAGAAGTCGCGAGCATAAGCTAGTTTAAACATATGGCGTTGTATGAGTGCGTTTACGGAGAAGCAATTTTATACGCGTTTGTTTGAGATGGAGCGTTTTTTGCGGCCGAGCCCGCGGATGGCATCGACGCGTCCCACGCGGCGTTCATCGTGGCGGCGCACGCGGCGGCAATTCTCGATGAAGCGATGCGCGCAGCGGAACCTTCTGCCAGTCTTTATTTGGAAATCGCATAACGCAGACGCGCCCGACGCGTGCAACGCCGCAGGCACCGCCACTCTTCCCGCTTCGCATCTCTATGAACAACATCGTATATTACCATATGTTTGTGATTACGCGTGCGATGCTAAGTGCCGCTTCACGCGCCGCCTCACCGTAAACAAAAAAAAACGTACGACGCGCCGTCAGACGCCACGCCACACGCGACGCGCAACGCCCCGCGTCTCCGTTAACAAAGCCTAAGTATATCGTGTAAAGCTCGCTCTACACTGGCGTGCGAATCGCCGCCATAACTCTGGCCCGCGATAGACGCGTGAACATAAAATTATTATATAATACTAGCTGACGCCCGCGACTTCGTCCGCGTGGATTTAGGGTTTTTTAAATCCAGCAAGAACTCTTTGATTTGATGTCTTTCTTCAGGTCTTCAACTATGTCCACGTAAAAAAATCCGTTGCATCGTTGCGACGTGATTGAAGGACAAACCAACAAACAAACACAATTTCGCATTTATAATATTATAGCACAAAACAGTACAGCATAGCTACTGTTGATTGGTCACCCACGGAGAATACCACGAACCCTATTGTTTAGATTTTTTGACGCGTGCGCAGGTTCTTGCGACCTGACTGTTAACTGTTCATATCTAAAATGAACTTATCTATTCGAGATTAGAATGAGATCAGCAGATAAAATATTCGACATCCAAACAGATAGCGAGATATTAAAAAAAAAAAGATTCCGACGAATTGAGAACCTCCTCCTTTTTTGAAGTCGGTTAAAAATTACAAATCTTACCAGCGGAAGCTGTTACAGTCGGTACGCTTAGTACGAGACTTTATGTCTCACCAGCGTTGATAGTATTTGAGATTCGAAACACAATAACGTCAAAATAAAATGGACCTAAAGAGCCTTGAATCTAAGTCAAAAATTCAATGCCACTGATTTTAATTTCGCAACGTTTCCGCTTGGAGTGCTGGCTGAAGATGTGTAGACAAACTTGAGCTTAAAACAAGGCAGTTAAGATCCAGTTTACTATAATGCGGAAGTGTTTCGACACTCGAATACTATCAACGTTGGCGAGACAAAATCTCGTACTGACGACTTGAAATTCAAAACCGGCCATAATCGCGCGGTAAAATCAAACTTTATCACCACATTGGCGTAAAGTAACGTAACGTATACGCAGTGGCGTGCAACTCATAGAGGCATAAAAGCGCTGCTTACCCAAGAAATAGTTAACTCAGTTGAAATTTCTTAATGCTCATTATCCTTTGGCTTGCTTACCTAACTAATGCTTACCCTGGCTTTAAACCCTATGCACGCCACTGCGTATACGTCGACGGATCGGGCTAAAATTTGGCATGCAGATAGCTATTATGACTTAGGCATCCGATAAGAAAAGATTTTTGCAAAATTCAACTCCTAAGGGGGTGAAATAGGGGTTTGAAATTTGTGTTATCCATGCGGGCGAAGTCGCGAGCATAAGCTAGTTTAAAATTATAAATCTTGCCAGCGGAAGCTGTTTACACACGACTTGAAAATTAAAACCGGCCATAATCGCGCGGTAAAATTAAACTTTATCACCGCATTGCCGTAACGAAATGTATACGCCCGTTACCGTATTTCCGTTTATAATCCGTACCCTTATTATAAATGCGAAAGTGTGTTTGTTTGTTTGTTGGTTTGTCCTTCAATCACGTCGCAACGGTGCAACGGATTGACTTGATTTTTTGCATGGGTATAGATAAAGCGACCTCAATAGCTCAACCGGTACAGGAGTGGACTGAAAACCGAAAGGTCGACGGTTCAAATCCCGCCCGTTGCACTATTCTCGTACCTATTCCTAGCACAAGCCTGACGCTTAATTGGAGAGGAAAGGGGAATATTAGTAATTTAATATGGCTAATATTCTTTAAAAAAAAGACCTTCAGAGTGACATAGGCTACTTTTTATCACGGAAAATCAAAGAGTTCCCACGGGATTTAAAAAAAAACCGAATTCCACGCAGACGAAGTCGCGGGCGTCAGCTAGTAGGTAATATAAAATCTAAATATAACGCTTGTGTAAAAAACCGGTCTGACTTTTACTTTTTTAATGTACAAATTATTTAACGAGGCAACGGTGTCGTACTGGATACTGCGAAACTAAAACAAATGAAGAAGTTTCGAAATGCTTGTCCAGCAGTATAGTTCTTGCATTTCACGAAGGCCACTGACTCATGCTTGTGTTTGAGTCGTATCGGTATACGTAAGGTACACTAAATGTGTGCGTTTGACAGCGCTTGCTCGCGACTGATTGGTCCGACATGCACGCACACTTACGCAATGACCATGTAAACGACGTTACCACAAGTAAAGTTCACTCGTCTTCGTGTATTGCAAGAACTGTACCACAAATTCAAGTGCACAAAATCTCTAGCAGAACGAACGACTCTAGCAAGTTTTCCAAACTTCAAGTTCAGCAGTGAAGCCGTGCTAAGGTGACAAACACAGACCAGTCTGTGATTTGTGGTAACATAACAGACACACACTTTCGCATTTATAACATGAAATAAGTATTGGGATTAAGCATTTAATAAGTAAGGATTGGGATCGATAAGTATAATAACATTATATCCCGGTCAAACTAAACGTTTAAGTAATTTTCCGCTGGCAGATTTCTACTTGAACGAAATAATTTTTAAATAACAATATAATATAAATTAATTACATTTACAACCACCGCATCAAGTACTGCAATCTTCAATGGTAATTAGTTTTATTTATTTAGTAGGTAAGTAATAAATAATAAAACGATATTTTTGGCACTGTGATCGGATTTTTTTGAGTTACTTCGCGTAAACGCGGGCGTGTTACAGGACTGCCCTTGAAGTACTGATGTAACTATTGTAGCCCGCTACCTGATCAATGTATAGAGAGTGTGAGTGAGTGGGCGGCGCATAATTGGTTCTCTTATCAGCGCCCTTATCAGATCAAACACGTATTGAATGCATGGACAAAAGTGTTGTGAAGCGCGCCGTCTCAATACAGCAATATAAAAAATATTATCATAGGATAAAAACTCTTTCAATTAAGATTCTAGTAAGTCTCAAAATAGAAACTTTGACGATTGAGATTCTAATAAGTCTCAAAATAAAAACTTTTCCAATCGAGATTCTGTGAGTATCAAATTAAAAACTTTTTCGAAACTGTGACTGATTGACTGACTGATCTATCAACGCACAGCTCAAACTACTGGACGGATCAGGCTGATATTTGGCATGCAGAAAGTTATTATGACGTAAGCATCCGCTAAGAAAGGATTTTTGAAAATTCAACCCCTAAGGGGGTGAAATAGGGGGTTTAAAATTTGTGTAGTCCACGCGGACGAAGTCGCGGGCATCAGCTAGTCAAAAGTAATTCGGAACATACAACTAAAACAAAACCCTCTGCTTCCAAAGGTAAAAGATAAGATTGCTGATATAATCTAAACAATGCCACATACCAAGTAGCAACGTCAATCAATACAATAACATCATTACCTTGGTTGGATTGTGAATGTCCGGTCACACAAACAAATATCATAGAATTTCAAGTATCTTTAACTAATAATAATAATTATCACGTATGAAATTGAGCCTCGATAGCTCAACGGTTACAGGAGCAGACTGAAAACCGATAGGTCGCCGGTTCAAATCCCACCCGTTGCACTATCGTCGTACCTACTCCTAACACAAGCTTTACGCTTAATTGGAGGGGAAAGGGGAATATTAGTCAGTAATAAACTGGGCTAATCTTTATTAAAAAAAAAAAAATTGAGAAAATCGAACTTGGAAGTCTGAAATAGAAAACTAATCTAAATATATAAAAGGAAAAGCTGACTGACTGATCTATCAACGCACAGCTCAAACAAGCTGCATGCAGATTGCTATTATTACGTAGGCATCCGCTAAGAAAGGATTGTTGAAAACTCAACCCGTAAGGGGGTGAAATAGGGATTTGAAATTTGTGTAGTCCACGCGGACGAAGTCGCGAGCATACCCTAGTAGGATAGAAAAATCGTAGGATATGACAAACACATTCCCCTTTAAATTCAAAATGGCGACTAACAATGCAGAATGTGGTCGCCATTTTTAATTCAGACTCCCAGGGATCCTTCCTAAAAGAGTCATAAAAAATTCTTACCAGTAGTTTATGCAATTTGAAATTACTAATGCAACTGGTGTACCTAAATAGATTTTAGGCACATATGTAATACTAATAAATAATTATTAATAAATTCTACTACAGCAAAATAAATTTCAAAAATCAGCAAAAACCTTAGACTGATAAGAAATCTAGTTACTAGTCTAGTGACCTTGTTAAATGATGTATTGTTTATAGATAACATGATTAATGACGTCAGAGATGTTTTGCGATTTAGAAACAAGCCAAATAGTCCAGTAAATAGAGCATCTAAATTTCCGGTCCAATTTTAATTTTTTTTTAGGTTAAGGGTCACTTACTGACCATACAATCACAAAATGCTGACAGATCCAGGTGGAGCTTCGATCGCAATCTTGAGGAAAAGTTTTTGGCTGATATCTCGGAAACTATCCACTTTAGGGCAACAGAAACCATTATTGTAGAAAATAGAATTGCCCATCTTTTGTTTCCTGTAAACTTTTTTGTAAAACTTACCGTTTACGATTTATGGCCGATTTAATGAACCCGTTTTTCCAATATTTTAAAAGTTATCGGCCGAAATAGAAAAACCGGTTCATTCAATCGGCCATAAATCGTAAACGGAAAGTTTAACAAAAAGTTTAAGTTTAGTTTAGTACAGGAAACAAAAGATGCGAATTCTATTTTCTACAATGATGCTATGCATAACTTTTGACCTAAAGTGGATGGTTTTCGAGATATCGGCCAAAAACTTTCCTTTAAGATTGCGATCGAAGCTCCACCTGGATCTGTCAGCATCACAAAATACTGACAGAAAATGCAAAATTTTTATGGCCAGTAAGTGACCCTTAACCTAAAAATAAAATAAAATTGGAACGGAAATTTAGTGCGAGATTGACCAAAAAAAAACCGGCTTTATTTACTGGCCTAAAATGAGCAATGTCTAAATATATAAAAGGAAAGGTGACTGACTGACTGACTGACTGATCTAGCAACGCACAGCTCAAATTACTGGATGGATCGGGCTATTATGACGTAGGCATATTATGGCGGCATGCAGATAGCTATTATGACGTAGGCATCCGTTAAGAAAGGATTTTTGAAAATTCCACCCCTAAGGGGTGAAATAAGGATTCGAAATTGGTGTAGTCCACGCGGACGAAGTCGCGAGCATAAGCTAATCACGCAATAAAATGAAATTATATTTAGAAATGGATAGATGTAAAATATACAACGCCATTTCGTTTGAAATGGATACGAGAAAAATGAAATCGGAACAATAGGTCCGATCGTAATCTTCTGAAAACACACGGATGTATAAATAGAAATACAGAAATAGTACTTAATGCCATTCGTGTCAAATGCAAATAAGATAAGATTTAATCTAATTTAATCTCACTTATATGTATGGAATCATAACGTTTCGTGGTAAAATTTTAGCTCAACTATGAGTAAGGAAGCTAAGATGTACGTATTTAACCTTATTAACAGAGTTACCAGCTGCGCGATTGTGGGATAATGACAGGCGACAGCTACAATGTCACGATCGCAATCATCTTTGATTGGTTAACGCTCGCTCACTATTGGCCACAATGCATTGTTGCAACAAGAATCGCACAAATTCAGCCAATCAGAACAATTGAGATTGTAATAATGATTGATGCAGGTTTTAGACAATCGCCTTACAGCTCTTAGTTTTAAGATGTGATGTGTGGCACAGTTTGGTAAATAAACGTTTTTTTTTTCTTTCTTTCTATTTAGAAGTTTTTTTAAATTTGAAGACTAGCGCTTGGCTGCAATCAAACCTTCTGGCAAGTGACAATGCAGCCTAAGATGGAGCGCGCTTGCCTAGAAGATGCGTATTCAAGTTTTCACGCTTGACTTGAAGGTATAAAATATGTTGGAACTGGCTGTAAACTAAATTGTTTATATTTAAATATATTCTTATTCTTATTTTTTCTAAAATCCTTTGTTTTACGTTCGATGACTTTTTAACACACTTCAAATATATATCTCAAACAGGACGTCCAAGTTTTTCTTTTTACTGATATTTTTCCTATAAATTCTAAAATCTAAATATCCCAACAAAATAGATCCATACTAATATTATAAATGCGAAAGTGTGTTTGTCTGTCTGTCTGCTAGCTTTTCACGGCCGTTGGGCCGTTAACCAATTTTGAGGTATAGAGTTAGCTTACATCCCGGGGAAGGACATACCTACGCTTACTTTATACTTTTTATCTCGGAAAATGAAAGAGTTCCCACGGGGTTCTTAAAGGCCCACCCGTTTAACCGATTTATTCGATGTTTGGTACATAGGTAGCTTGCATCCCGGAAATTGGCATAGGCAACTTTTGATCCTGGAAAATGAAAGAGTTCCCATTGGAATTTTATAACCTAAAAAACTAAATCCACATCATCTAGTAGAAAATATTTAGTCAGTAAGTCGAGAGTTGAATCAAAGCCATTTAAAATACACACAGCTGACATACCAGCGGAATGTTCATTTAACACTGCAACTCTATTGCGATCGACACGGTTTCCACACACAAATTTGAGTCTTAACACGTCGCAATACGGTCTATCAAAACCCAAAGCTTTCCGAACAAATTAAAAACTTTCACTACGTACAAATAAGGCTCTATTAACGTCACTTCTATCACTCTTATTACCCTCACTTTTAAGTTCAATTTTGATTATCATTTGTGTATCTACTTACACATTGATATTGGTTTTTCTTCATTCCGATAATCTCTTCCTGTTACTCTTGAATTATTTCTCTAACACTCTTATTATCTGCACATTAGGCACATATTTGATTGAATATTCCTTTTTTAATAGTAAATTTAAGTTTGTTTGGTGACTTGTGCGTTAGATTCGACCTGTGAAGCCTACGTTCGGATGGCAACTGTTAAAACAACGGCCTATACTGTGGCTAATTCCGTTGTACACAATCTCTAAACTAAACTAAAATGGCACGTCTAAATCTATTGCTATCCCTTTCATAATGTTGCTTGCGGAAAAGGAGAGCACTAGATTTAGACCTATTAATTTAGTTTAGTTTAGAGATTGTGTACTAGAGAATCGGCCCCAATGTCATGGTCTATGTAATGTTCCCACATTAATTTGTACAACGTTAAGACAACTGTTAAGAGTTAAAACACCTACAGTTCCTAAGGCGAAGAAAATAGAGTGCATAATCGAATACTTCAATAAGGTTAATTTACATTAATACATTCAGTACAAGATTGTCAGTAAAATTAAAATGTAGGTAATTTAATAGTTTCGGAAAAGATTTTAAATTATAAGCTAAAATGAAACGTTTTCCGTCAGTTTGTTGGCTTTCAATGCTTTCAATGAAACGGTCTTGGAGAAATTTGGCAGAGACTTATATTTACTTTTGAGACGGGAAATCATCTTATAAAAACAGAAAATAAATAAGCCATTTGATGCTAAGTATATCAATGTACCTACTATTATTTATAGAAACACTATTATTAATGATAGTGGACGGAATGGCACGCGTCTTAAGCCTTCGCGGTTGAAGATACGTGCCATTGTATATTAGTTGCAAAGGAGACTTATTAAATACTAGCTTATGCCCGCGACTTCATCCGCGTGGACTAAACAAATTTTGAATCCCTATTTTACCCCCCCCCCCCCCCCCCTCCCCAGGGTTGAATTTTCAAGAATCCTTTCCTAGCGGATGTCTACGTCATAACAGCTATCTGCATGCCAAATTTCAGCCCGATCCGTCCAGTAGTTTGAGCTGTGAAACATCGCCATTGCCATCTCGACTCGTCGCGCACTATACTTGTGAAAACAAAATTTAGTTCATACAGTGTACCTCCCTATATCAAAACCCAATTTCTGACGCGTACCAAATAACAAAAGTTCAACCTCCTCAATCTAGATTCTAGCTTTTAGTCCAGATTCAAATTAATCGTTAGACCCAAACAAACATTTTTCTCCTTCAAATTTATAGAAGAGAAATAAGCTAGCGTTGTCTACTTTCTTTTTATTAGTCACTAGTTTATCCCCGCGACTTGTCCGCGTGGACTACACAAATTTCAAACCCGTTTTACCCTTTAGGGATTTAACTTTCAAAAATCCTTTCTTAGCGGATGTCTACGTTATAATAGCATGCGCGAGCATAAGCTAGTATAACAATAAGTATTACATAGACAGCAAATACGAGTACGAATAAAAGACACGTTTCCAAGTAAAACTATTTATAGTGATATTTATTCTTCGGCTAGCAACATCTCTGATAAAGTCACAGAAGCGCACGCGCCAACTTGCACAGAGAACACAAAAACATGTGCGACGACACTTGTACAAACACCTGAACATAATATAAACAACAAGACTGAACATACGATAAAAATCATTGACGCCGCATTAACACCTAAGGTCATAAAAATAGAAGCTAAAATCGTGTGCGGATTAAACAGTGTCAATACGCAATATTCTCCTCCATCACGATCAGTATTTGATTAAGACGAGGGAGGTCACCCACGGCGACTTTTTCCAAACGGCACGGCGCTGCAAAAAGTTACCATGGGCGACCTTCCTAAGACGCACGGTCGCAGAAAGTCAAGGATTTCAATTTTGGTTCTAGTGCGTCACGAGTTAAGGAGCTAAGTCGTTGAAGCCATGATGAATGCACAATTGGTACTGATTCTGAGCACAACTAAATTTTAGAGTGTTCACATCCTCTTCTTATTAATGTTAAATGTAATATGTTCTTCTTCTTTACTTAATATTATGGCCTTTTTCAGTGCCATGTCAGCGCAATGCACTTTGCCAGTCTCAAGTAGCTTGAAGGAGACACAGGAGGGGATTGGCCGGTAAAAATGTCAGTTAATAATGTATTATGAAAAGGACAGACACAACTTGACAGTCTTAAATTTAATTTAGAGCTGTCAAACCTCGTGACTTGAGCTGCCACTCGCGAGCATATTGTTTAAATTTGTAGCGTGCTCTATTTAGAGTCTAATTTGAAATTTATGTTCTGTCCTCTTTTAGCAATATTAAAAAGAAAAAGATGCACATACTCTAAACTTAGCTTAGAGAAAGACAACAGAATCGGCACCAGTAATGCAGTAATTAACAATGGGTGATAAAGTGCAGCGTGACTTGTGTCGTTAAAGACACGTCTGGAGGTTATTGCAGGCCAGCAAGGTGGAGCTAACTGCTAATGCGAAATATCGTTGTATTAAAAAAAAAAATATTGAAGCGAAAACTTCTTTGACGAAGTCGCGAGCATAAGTTAGTTTTTTAATCAAACTGTTTATCGTATTCAGACGTGTCAAGATAAACTACGTTGCCAATCATATCAAAATTATAATACTATCGTGACTATAATTGGGTATTTGACTCCAATTTTTTTATCACTTTATCATAAACTGGGATAAAAATAATGGCGTAAACTAAAAAAACTAATTAAATCGATCAAAGAACAAAAAAGTTATAAGCATTTAAATATTTCTGATTAGACAGAGATAACGACATAGCATTTTGACGTCACGCCTTACTAATGCCATAGTAGCTTCGTGCGATTTCATACAAATTTTCGTTTTGCGAGAAAGGGATAGAAGACCCTCCTACTCCAACATTAAAATTCCTGTAACTTTGTAAATCTTTGTTGGATTTTAACATTTTTTTCAGCGTACGCCAAATTTTTTATCCTAGTTTATAATAAAGTAATAATATTTATCAAATTCAAAAGTAGGAAAATACCAAATTATGTTGGAAAGAATGTCAGCCAATTTACACACTAATGCAAATGTTACCCCGTTAACATTTAAGCCAACTTTTAAACAAGTACCTAAGTTGAAGGTAAACAATTTTTCGCCGAACTGTAAAACATTCCTTCAGCTCTTCCGCGTCGCAAGAAGTGTAACACAAGCAAACATAACTGAAAACGCCACGTTACCCGTTAACGGCCCATATCCAACATTTTGCGACTTAGTAGCTTTTTTTTTTAAATAGAGATAGCGAGCAAACGAGCAGGCGGGTCACCTGATGTCAAGTGATTACCGCCGCCCATAAACACTTACAGCACCAGAGGAACCGCCGACCGCCGGCCTTTTAGGAATTTGTTGGTCCGCCCCTTGAATAACCCCATGTTGTAATCTAGTGGGAACACCGCCGATGGGGTTTCACAGTTTGCACGTGCGTGGAAAGAAGGATCTGGCACAGCTGACGGTCAAAGTCCACCAGACACCCAGGTGGTGAGGGTGAAATTCCTAACGGTGGCGCGCGGTGTGGTTGTAGAAAAATGAGGGTGGAATGAGATCAAAAAGCTCTTCAGAGCGCTCCCCATTATAAAGGCGATAGAACACGCATAGAGAGCTAACGTCTCTGCGGTGCTCCAGGCTTTCCAACGAGCCGGTTAGTTCTGCTTGAAAACTGTAAATACTATTAATCTCAATCAATCAATCAGCCTGTTGCGTCCACTGCTGTACATATTCCCACACTGCGCTTGTCGATACGCGGTCTCCACTTCTGCGGCAGACGTGGCCTGCCCGCTGCCACTTCAGCTGGCTAATTCGTTGTGCTATGTCAGTCACTTTGGTTCTCCGACAGATTTCCTCGTGACGGATTTTATCCCTCAGCGAGACACCCAACATAGCACGCTGAGCGACTTTGAACTTGTGGACAAGCCCAACTGTCAGTATCTACGTCTCAGCGCCAAACGTCATCACAGGTAGGACACACTCGTTAAAGACTTTCGTCTAGGCTTCTGGGTATCGACGAATTGAAGACTTGACACAATTTTCCAAATGCTAGTGCTATGCTGTTGAAAAGTTTTTCAACTAGTTAGTAGTTGGAAAACGATTCATCTATCACCTATCAAATATTATGGGTTACAAAGTACAATAACAAGAACAAGCTGGTTTAAATACCGGGAACTAGTAAGATCAAAATTAAACATTGTGTACTAATTTATTAATATTAAACCGATATAACGAGTTAAGCCATAATGTTTGCTTTGACTAGATTCATTTCATTCAGATTTTAAAATGTTGTCGATTTCTCGATATCAATAAAATCAATATTTCCAGCTGTACCTATGTGTTGATGTTTACATTGATCCGTTACAAGCGTCTGTATGTTTCTGCGATACGTATTTGCAACTAACGCTATCCTTTCATCAGTAACCTTGTCTGTGCGTAAATATTTTTTGTAGTTACGCAGGCACATTCATGCAATAGAAGATTCCGTTCATTCTACGTATTAACTAGTGTTTGTCCAAAAATAAAACTGTAATCGCACTTCTTGCAATGTTACAAAAATTGCAATATAAGAACGAGATTTTTTTTTTTTTTTTAATATTACAATAAAACTTAAAGCTAGCCTTATCTAATTACTATATAAATCATGACCGCGTGGAATGGTGCCAAGAATACTGGCTGCATTTCCGCGCTGGACAGCCAGGCTGATCCGTTGCGCAAAAAATGAGCCAGCCCTTCTGTCACCAGATGAGGCTATTAATTGCGGTAATAATTTAATTGTTACAGATAAATCCAGCAATGAATACTTTACAAGCAGGCGGGTCACCTGATGTTAAGTGATTACCGCCGCCCATGAACATTTGCAGCACCAGAGAAACTGCGGATGCGTTGTCGGCCTTTCAGTAATTTGTTGGTCCGCCCCTTGAATAACCCCATGTTGTAAAAGGGAACACCACTATTCTATTCTACCGCCGCTATTCTGTGATATTTATTCGTAAAGTCAACAATCGTGCGAGAATATGATTTAATATTATTTTTATGACTAAAGTCAACAGTTACAGTCGTGTGAGCAAAATAATATATTTTTAGCAACTTCGCACTATCAGTTTCTGTTTCTGATTTACCTCAAACACCAAATTATTTACGACTATCAGAGGAAACAGCCAGTGCTCCGAATGTTGTAGAGTTCCATACCCGAAGGGTGCCAACGGGACCCTATTACTAAGCCTCCGCTGTCTGTCCGTCCTCCACACCTGCAGTGTGATTCGCTAACGCAGTGTTCAACGATGAATGATAGCCACCGAGCTCATTTGACATTTATTTTTTATCCATTGAAGGTTCTCTACGAAAAATCGTTTTAGTTTCACTCGGTGAAGCAGTGATGTAGAACCAACTAATGTCAAATGAGTTCGGTAGCTATCATTCATCGTTGAACACTGCGTTATTTTATAATTAATAACTATTTAAGTAATCTGTAAAAAATTGTAATCCTATTTGGCTTTATTTTCAGTCTGTTATTATGTGAAATTATATTGTGTGTATCGCTGTTGATTGCAATTAAACGAATAAAATAAAATAAAAATCATTCATCGTTGGGCACTGAGTTAGCGAACAGGCATGCTGGTGGAAAGTCTGACCTAATTCCTGACTTAATTGGAACCCTCGTAGCTTTAGTTTTAAGTTAGCGTAATAATTATCACCACTATATCTTACAAATCTAACACCATACCAGACAATCAATACGAGTAATTTATTACCTATTTTGAATAAATCATTTGACTTTGACTTTGACTTTGACTTTGATTCGAACCGCTAAGATTTGGAACACATGTGCGACATCAGTTGTCCCCTCCAATTATAATATGGGTACCTTCAAGTCAAGAGAGACTAGGCATCTTCTAGGCAAGCGCGCTCCATCTTAGGCTGCATCATCACTTGCTACCACGTTCAAGTGCCAAAAGAGCCTTGTATATGCCATTTGCAACAACAGCGTAATGAGCCAAAACAAGCGCTTCGACGAAGTCAACTAACTGACTCACAATTAGTGTTAAGTGCACAAATATGCCCATACTCGTCTCACATAATTAACCGTAATTTGTCTGCACTGAAAATTGTAGCTGCAGGCGGCTTATCATTTAAACTATTTAAAGCTTACATGGATTTTAATTTGGATGTTTTTTGTTTGTTAAAAACTTGTCAATTAATTTTTAGGGTACGGAACCCTCAAAAGGAAAAACGGAACCCTTATAGGATCACTTTGTTGTCTGTCTGTTGGTCTGTCAAGAAACCTACAGGGTACTTCCCGTTGACCTAGAATCATGAAATTTGGCAGGTAGGTGGGTCTTATAGCTGTTATTAGGGGAAAAATATGAAAACCGTAAATTTGTGGGTACAACATCATACAAAAAAAGTTAAATTGTGGTCATGAACTGATAGTGTTTTCAATTTTCGAAGTAACATAACAGCTATATCAAGTGGCGTATCATATGAAAGGTCTTCATCTGTGAACAGATTGTTATTTATTTTTATGCATCATAGTTTTTGAATTATCGTGCAAAATGTCGAAAAAATACGATTGTAGTACGGAACCCTCGTAGCGCGAGCCGCACTTATCCGGTTTTATTTTTTAAGTTGTAGACTATCAGACCTGGAGGCAAGTAATGATGCGTATTCACTCTTGACTTGAAGGTACCCATATTATAATTGGAGGTGAAAGCTGATGCTGGAAGGGTGCTCCAAATCTTAGCGGTTCGAATTAGAAATGAGGAGGCAAATCGCTTCGTACAAGTACATATCCGTGGAATTTCGACTACGTACGGGTGCAGACTATATGGCCTTGGAATATAGATTTGACCCGATTAATAATACATTTAAAGTTGATCGGCGGTGGAAATTGATCGTGATATTATAAGGCATTGTATGAAGACTGAAAAATAAACTTATTTTCCGAGATGAAATATAAACCAGCGCAAAATTATCGTCAAATTTAGACATGAGATGCATAAAACTTTGTTAAAGTAGTGAACAGTTTTTTTTAATTCCATAACAAACGTACCGGAACGTAAAACACTAAATCTCTGAGCGGTATTGCAGGTAGAGACAGTCTTCCACCAGACCAGCAGGGCGATTGTCTAAAACCTGCATCAATCATTATTACAATCTCTATTGTTCTGATTGGCTGAATTTGTGCGTTTCTTGTTGCAACAATGCATTGTAGCCAATAGTGAGCGAGCATTAACCAATCAGAGATGATTGCGATCGTGACATTGTAGCTGTCAAACAACCGCGGTAGGGCCACTGGTTCGCGATTGCGGTAGAATGCCAGCTACAATGTCACGATCTCAATTACCTCTGATTGGTTGACGCTAGCTCACTATTGACTACAATGCATTGTTGCAACAAGAATCGCACAAATTCAGCCAATCAGAACAATTGAGATTGTAATAATGATTGATGCAGGTTTTACGAACTCTCCCTACAGATCAGAGACAATTTGTAGATTATAAATTCCTAAATTGCCCCTGCTGATGCTGGATCAAGTCTGAAACCTCAACCACAGCGCTCACACTAATACGCCAGGGAGCTCGTAATAACAGTATTATTGCCAAAATATTCGCAATAAAACGGTCCGTGCAGCCACTGAACCATAAAAACGGCAACACAACTTGTAACCTGCGTTTTATTGATGATATAAACTGTAAACTGTTAATCTAGCAGCGGTAATGTTTCAGAGATCCCTGATTCTTTTTTTTTGAATTTTTTGAATTTCAGGTTTTCTTCCCAAACATGGGAAGAAAGATCTTATCTATCTCCTTACATAGGAACCAAATAAATCAGCGCCACCTCTTAGATACTAATGAACGACCCGTTTGAAATCCAGACGTCACAGGTTGCATTGGTGCACTAATGAGTCGGTGTCATTTTGTTTGTTCAATAACCCATTCACCAAATCTCATCTAGGAGATCAAGCCCCAATTATGCGTATATGTGCAAAATTTAACGAAATATCAAAAAAGATACCTGGCATCGACATATTTCATGACTCAGCTACTGCATTCAAAAAAAAGCTCTTATCATTTTACGGTGGGTTCATCTCCTAAGTAACTTAGTTATTTGTTTAGTTAAGTAGTTAGTTAAGTTCTTTTTATTTGTCTAGATTTTTTGCAAATGCTGTGTACACATTTTATAGATACATTTATCAGCCTGTGTTTGTCTATAAGTGTCGTAGTTTGTGTTAAATTAATGTATTATGTGTGTTCCTAATAAATAAAATAAAATAAAATAAACCCTGTCCATACGAAGTAATATATAAGCCAATGGTAATTACTGTGTCAAAACAGTCATGATATAATCATTATTACATAGAAAAACCGTTGTTTACATTCACGCAAGATAATACCAGTCATCCAAAATAGTGTGCCCATTTAATTCAAATTTAATTATCAACGGCGAACCGCAAAAACAAACTAAAAACAAAGTTTTTAATGCTAAAGTAATTAATATAAATTGAAATGGAATTCGAGGCTGAATGGTAATGTTATCATAATAATAGGAAAAAGGCCGCAAACAGCTGTTCCAAGTAATAAAAATGATATAAAGTCTTAAAATACACAGCGAACCTTTGCGGTTAAGAGAATTGCTCGAGGAAAAGGTCGTTTTGATTGTAAATTTTATAAATTAAATAAACAACATAGGACAAAAATGTAGATAAAGATTTCAAATATAAGATACTGCCAAGTTGAATGGTACAAATGCTAAAAATATTCTTATAATATCAAAGCATCAAGGGTCCTAAGGTGCTAGAATGACTGCTTCGCACCGGAAAACGCACTGTTGGAAAACCACACATCAGGTAGACAGGATATCAAACAATTCGCAGGGAGCCGCTGGATTCAGGCGGAGCAAGACCGTGGCGTGTGAATTGTGGAAGTCCTTACAAGGGACCTATATCCAGCAGTCTATCGGTTGACGATGATGATCAAAGTCTAATGGTGAGATCTAAGAGCGCACTTTGACTTTGCTCAGACTGAAGATACTGTTAAAACGAGACAGCGTTATATCGCTGGCATACATTTGTCTCGTTTTAACTGAAACTTAAGGCTGAGCTAAGTCAAAGTGCGCTCTATAGATCTCAGCTTGAAAGTTTTAAGCTTTATTTATAGAATTATGGAATCGTAACCAAAACAATATTAACCCTTCAAATCCATGTAATACAATCAGCGCTCTTGAAAGCGAAATATGGAGTGCTTTAGTTAATATCAATGAAAATACTCGAAACACTTGAAATACAAACAATAGAGGTTCAAGTTCATAAAAGATAGATAAAAAACATAATAGAAACAAAAACTTCCACTCAACCAACGTCAAATTACTACGGCATTCTTCAGTGAAATACAAACGTATTGACGTATGTAGAAACAAAAAGTCATAGCCTGACTGACAAATTAGCTCATTCTTACGGCGGTTGCGCACTCATCCGAGTCCGTGAAAATACGTTTCGAAGTTGTCATAGAACTATTTGTATGGTACATATGACGTAGATATTTTTTAAATCCGTATTTTCACGGATTCGGATCGGATGAATGACAGAGACAAGGCTCTACGAAACCGTCTTTCTAAAGGTCGATGTACAATATTTCTTGCCGGCTACTGTACCTTTGTACGCGTCAAAATTGGTTGAATCGCACTTTTAAAAGGTAAAAGACACAAACAGAAATACTTTTGCATTTATTATATTAGTAGGTATGTATCTTGTTAAATAAACAAGACACATTCTTTGGAAGTATAGAAGTTATTTTTAGCACGATCGTAAAGATATTTCGCGAGCCGTTATGCATTTGCATATATTATGGCATTATATTATCTGATATCATGCAAAGTTAATAGTCCGAATAACTTTTACTTTTCTGATGATAACAAGTTTACGCTCGACTGAGATCTGCACACCAGCGGGGCGATTTTTTTAATTTTTTTAAAAGAATATTAGCCATGTTAAATGACTAATATTCCGCTTTCCTCTCCAACTAAGCGTCAGGCTTGTGCTAGGAGTAGGTACGACAATAGTGCAACGGGCGGGGTTTGAACCGTCGACCTTTCGGTTTTCAGTTCACTCATGTACCGGTTGAGCTATTGAGGCTTCAAAATTGTCTAAAACTTGCATCAATCATTATTACAATCTCAATTGTTCTGATTGGCTGAATTTGTGCGATTCTTGTTGCAACAATGCATTGTGGCCAATAGTGAGCGAGCATTAACCAATCAGAGATGATTGCGATCGTCACATTGTAGCTGTCAAACAACCGCAGTAGGGCCACTGATTCTGGATTAACATAAACGCTTAAATTACTTACAAGATTTTAGTTTTAGTTTACTTAAGACTCTTTTTCATTTTGTAAATTCTGTTAAGGTCTCTGTGTTTTTGCATTTTATATTAGCTACTAGCTGATGCCCGCGACTTCGTCCGCGTGGATTTAGGTTTTTAATGAAAATCCCGTGGGAACTCTTTGATTTTCCGGGATAAAAGTAGCCTATGTCCCCTCTCCATGTCTTCAACTATACTCATGCAAAAAATCACGTCGGTCCGATGCTCCGTTGCGACGTGATTAAAGGACAAACCAACAAACAAACACTTTCACACTTATAACAGGGGTAGTGATTACACTAACTTATGCCCGCGACTTCGCCCACGTGGACTACATAAATTTCAAACCTCTGTTTTACTTTTTCAGGGGTTGAATTTTCAAAAATCTGAATCTTTGAGCTGTGCGTTGATAGATCAGTCAGTCAGTCACCTTTTCCTTTTATATATTTAGATTTTGATACGGTCTGAAAACACTAAATTCAGTTAGTTGGTTGCCAAAGCTTACTGGGTCTTATGATTGTGTCCTGTATCTTCTTGCCCCATTTTTTTTTACAACTCATAGTCATAATTAACAAGCTGTGGCAATCTGTGGTCAATGATTTAGTTTTAATAAAATGATTTGAATTGTAATCCTAAACTATATTAAGTAAATGAAATAAAATAGGTAAAGAATGTCTGAAGAGAAGAGCAGTTTGGAAGCTGCAGAGTAGCTTTTTCTATCTAAACAGTAGTAAACAAAAAACAAAAAAGAAATGTAGGTAGTGGACTGAAAAGACTACGCAATAGCGTCTTATAGCGAAGATCACTTGACCAAACAATGAGTACACAAATAGTCACAAATTACAGTGTCACAAACAAACGAGTCAGTCACGAGTCACGACTCTGCCGTACTTATTCGCTAATAGAACGACGTGTGTTAAGTACGTACACCAAGTCACATGTAAGACTTATTATCAGTGTCACAAATATTCTTATCCTGTCAACAGAGACAACGGACCTTGCGTATCTCAGTGGGCGTGCAATTTCGTAGGACACTATTCATTTACCGTAGTTCCCGTTGAAGGGGAATAGAGAACGGGAACAACGGGATAGATTGTCAATAATTTTATTCAAATACCGTTGTCCCCGTTAAACAGAAACGACAACGGGGACAACGGGATAAGTTTTTAATAATTTTATTCAAATCCCGATGTCCCCGTTAACGGGGACAACGGGACTACATGCACGCAAAGTAGCCGACAAGTAACTGCAATACGGTGTCCGTTCCATCACTATTCTTGTCGATCATCTGTACAGGGACTTAAAAGGTACTGTGCTATCAGTATTCAGTACCCATATTATAAATGCGAAAGTGTGTTTGTTTGTTGGTTTGTCCTTCAATCACGTCGCAACGATGCAACGGATTGACGTGATTTTATGCATGGGTATAGATAAAGACTTGGAGAGTGACATAGGCTACTTTTTATTCCGGAAAATCAAAGAGTTCCCAAGGGATATTTAAAAACCTAAATCCACGGACACGAAGTCGCGGGTATCAGCTAGTCTAAATATATAAAAGGAAAAGGTGACTGACTGACTGACTGATCTATCAACGCAAAGCTGAAACTACTGGACGGATCGGGGTGTTAAGCATGCAGATAGCTATTATGACGTAGGCATCTGCTAAGAAAGGATTTTTGAAAATTCAACTCCGGGGGTGATAAATAGAGGATTGAACTTTGTATAGTCCACGCAGACGAAGTCGTGAACATAAGCTAGTATTTGATAAATGCAGTAGGTACACCAATATACTCGTGTCTCATACTAATAAAGTAATGTGACGTCGAAAGTACAAATATTTGCTCTCTCCGCTTATACGACGTTCTTGTCTGATTTCCCAGATCGAGAAATCAATTAAATTCACTTTATAGATTAATTACTTATTAATGAGACGAAGTCACGTTTCCGAAACTTATTTTTCCTTGGCCCGCTTCAAACTGGAAAATGATATTTACCTTCTATTTCGTAAAATGATACATTGAAATTCGGATTGTATCATATATTCGAAATCATGTAGATCATTGCATTTGTATTTGATGCTAACTAATTTCCAAAAATCTTGAAATACGTATTTTTTATTTTCAATTGAAACCCCAAATACATGAATATAACTTGGAAGATGGGTTTTAATCCCCTATTTAACCTTAGGAGTGGAATCAATTTTTCAAAACAAGTCTACAGCCCCATTGGTTTAGATTTGCGTTGATAGATCAGCCGATCACGACGTCTTTTTTATGAGTAGACATTTCGTAAGATGATACATTAAAATTTGGATCATATAATTTCATATCATTAGATATCCGAGATGATATATCTACATTGGATTCCAATTTGATATGCACTCATAATACTATGGTGAAATAAGATCTAAAATCTAAAATTCTAAACTTCAGATATATAAGTAGTCTAAAATAGAACATAGTATATATAGAAAAAGAAACCTTATCTAAAATTTAAAAAAAAAAATTAAACTTTCACAAGTACTTTTGAATCGTCAGATGAATCTACCACTGGTTCGGAATGCCATTCTATTAACAAAACGAATACTAGCTAGCAATAAAAAAAATCTAATTTTTCCATCCCTTTCACATAGTTCTGTATGAATAAAGACGGCATTATTATGACTACTGTCAATTAGAAAAAAAAATAACAACCTTATTAGTTGGAAACTGGAACTTCTGCGGGTACATATCCTGAAGCCTCTGGCAGAGCTGGACAGCGCTGGTTGCCAGCCGAGCCATCCTGATATCTCTACTATTCTTTACTTCCATAGAACTGTTCCGGTCAAGTTCTTGATTTAGGAGCACGTTTTTATTTGCCAATTTCACTTTCTATAGCGTTTGCTACACCAGGGTTTTAATTAGGATTTTTGAAATTGAAAATTAGATTAAGTTCTTCAGATTTCACTTTGTATAATCTTTGCTTGAACAAGGATTTAGGTTTTTTGTCATTGAAAACCCTTATTATTTCTCAATTGATACAATCCTTCACATTTGCATCACTAATCCTCTAATCCTCATGTCACTACACCCACACAGCACTATCTATTTTATCACACAAAGCATTAACAATATCTGCAATGTAATATATTGTATGCACCATCACTAGATCCGACAAGGTTCAATAAACTACATAATTGGTGTTGCAAAACAATTTTTCGACCGTAGATAATTTAGAGATCGAACGACCGGCGAATTGTGCGGAGCGTCCGGACGCGTCCGTTGCCGTTGACGATTGGAGTCAAACTGACGTTGGATGAGATGTTTTCACGTGTATATCCTACTGAAGCCTGAATAAGCGAAAAACATACTAGCGATATGACGCTTGACGAAAAGTATGACAAAGATGAAGAATCCTGTGACCGTCAATCGCGAAAAGGCGTATATCCTTGGATATAGGCAGATGGAGTGTGGGTGACTAGGTGGAGTACTGACTACTGACTGAAAGTCTAGCATCGATTAGATCCGAAAGCCTGAGGATAGGCAACGTTTACTATCTAAAAAAGGTCTATGTCTAACAATAGACATATATTGGGGGTTGATGATGAATGAGATGAAAGCAAAAACAGCAGATTATTGCCTTTTCAAAAAAGTAAATGACACACTGGTTAACGTCATATTTAAGGAACTAGCTTATGCTCGCAACTTCGTTCGCGTAGACTACACAAATTTGAGACCCCTATTTCACCCCCTTATGGGTTGAATTTTCAAAAATCTTTTCTTAGCGGATACCTACGTCATAATAGTTATCTGCATGCTAATTTTCAGCCCGATCCGTCCAGTAGTTTGAGCTGTGATTGATCAGTCAGTCAGTCAACTTTTCCTTTTATATATTTATATAAAGGCATTTTCTACCTTACTTTAGGTATATGGAGACGACAACAACCCAAAAAGTTCCATTTACAGGAAAAAATGTTCCATTTGTGACACATCGGTTCCAAAATAAGACGCTGTTTAATGTTTATATCACTTTAGGCAAAGTAACTAATATATATTCTAATCTGTGTAGGTATGAGGTAACGACATAGTTACGTCGAGTCGTATCGCCACAACAATATGTTTGGCAGTCGATGATGTTTATCCAATTTATGAGGTCACATGAAGGTTCACAGGAGTAAATAAGAATCGGTCAAGTGCGAATCGGACTCGCACACGCAGGGTTCCGTGCCATCATACAAGATATAACACTTTTATTTGCAACACTGCAAGTTAATGACTGACAGCGCCATCTAGGTACGTGTGATTTAGTAAACTAATTATTTTTTCGTGAACACATTTTAATTCTATTTTTGTGATGTAACCACAAATTCACGGCTTTCAGATTTTTCCTTTACTTGTGCTATATCACCTACCTACCTGCTATAAGAATGATTCTAGGTCAACGGGAAGTACCATACAGGTTTCGATTTTCTATTCTTCACATAATAGGACATACAACAAAGTGATCCTGCAAGGGTTCCTTTTTCCTTTTGAGGTACGAAACCCTAAAAATTGAAGTATTCAGTATGCTCTAATGATTAGGTTAGTGTGATAATAATCTCTATGATCTCTAATGATAAAAGCGAAAGAGATTATTTATTATCATATATAAAATATAATATATCTATACGTTTTTCAACGAAGCGCTGAAAATTATGTTATGATGTTCTTCAGGCGGATCTTCTTTAGAAGTATTACTAATCTCGGAATCGCAATGGTTCTTTGTATGGGCTGTTTACATTTTAAACGTGTAAACCTTACATACACTTTTTCTGTCAGATTTTATATGCTACTCATACCTACGCATCTTTTCACAAAGATGGCCTACTTTACCCTATTTTTAACCGACTTCAAAAAAAGGAGGAGGTTCTCAATTCGTCGGAATCTTTTTTTTTTTATGTATGTTACCGGATTACTCGAAGACGCCTGGACCGATTTTGAAAATTCTTTTTTTGTTCGAAAGGGTATACTTCAAAGTTGGTCCCATTTAAATTTGGTGAAGATCTGATGAACATCTTCGAAGATAGATACTGGAACTCCTCAACGGATAAGAGTAAATTGCTCGCGATCAGTGTATTATTATGAAACTATATTAATTCTTGTATACATAATAAATTAAATTATTTTTCAATTTTTAGTGTTTGTGTATCGAAGTCGGTTTTTTTTTTTGGTAAAATTTTTATAAATCTAAAGTTTCAATAATCGTCCTAAATCTTTCTTTCATGCTTTACTTAGTCCAAAAATATTACCATCAATACTTGGGCCGATAAAAATGAGGTCAACATTTGGCCTACGTGACACGCTAGGGTTACGCTGAGGTGTCTACCAAAACATTCGAAACGACCCATTGTCCAACCGACGTCAACGGAACCCAATACAGCTTCTTGGTAACCAACAGTATCTGATTCAGTACAAGCTCACCCTAATCGTAATACAATGGCAACTGGCGACGAACAAAATGGCCGGTTCACATTAATCCAGTAGCATTTCAGTTCACCGACCTGCCCACCGATTATATAAGAAAAACGTAAACATCGTAATCTAAATATATAAAAGAAAAAGGTGACTGACTGACTGACTGACTGATCTATCAACGCTCATCTCAAACTACTGGACGGATCGGGCTGAAATTTAGCATGCAAATAGCTAATGACGTAGGCATCCGCTAAGAAAGGATTTTTGAAAATTCAATAAATAAATAAAAATCTTTTTTAGTCAAATAAACTTTTACAAGTACTTTCGAATAGTCGGATGCATCTACCACTGGTTCGGAATGCCTAAAGGGGTGAAATAGGGGTTTGAAATTTGTGTAGTCCACGCGGACGAAGTCGCGGGCATAAGCTAGTCATATAAGTAGTAGCAAATTCTGCCCCGTGATTGGATGTGGAAAAATGTGAACAGTTACTTCAACCAATCAAGGGGCAGAATTTGCTGTCGATTACGACTACGATGAACACGTTTTACTTACAGTACGCGACAGAAAATAATGTACCTTAGAATGAGATTTGCGACTTTTAGAATGAGACTAGCTTATGCCCGCGACTTCGTTCGCGTGGACTGCACACATTTCGAACCCCTATTTTACCCCCTTAGGGGTTGAATTTTCAAAAATCCTTTCTTAGCCGATGTTTACGACATAATAGCTGTCAGCATGCCAAATTTCAGCCCGATCCGTCCAGTAGTTTGAGCTGTGCGTTGATAGATCAGTCAGTCAGTCAATCCTTTTATATATTTAGATTTGGGCTTTGTAGACCGTTGTCTCTGTCACTCATACCTGTGACGTTTTGTCGGTCTAAACGTCAGAGACAATGCTCTACAAAACCGCTATCTTTTAAGACTAGACTAATGTAAACCGGCGATAATCTTAATACAATAGGCAACTGGCATCAAGCTTGAAATTGCTTTAAATATAGCAAAGTACCTTTCGCGATGACTGTACGGAATAATCAGAAGTGGGTTACTTAGAACCGACAGTAAGAGGCTATTATTGTCCCAAATCAGTAAAGGAATTAGTCACAAATGTATTGCTGACTGCAGTACAAGATTTATTCATAGCAATCGTTAAGTTAGTTCGTTAGAAAATAATGTACATATATCGACCTTTAGAAGGAGGTAGCGGATTCGTAGAGCATTGTCTCTTTTGTTGAGACCGACAAAAAATCACATAAGTATGAGTGACAGAGACAACGCTCTACAAAGCCGAAATGTCATTCTAAAGGCCGATGTACATTAGACACGAATTAATTACGCAAGGGATCCGTTAGTTCGGCTCCACCTTTTTACTTTTCCGTCTCGTATGTACGATCTTGGGAGAAGGGAGGACAAAGAAATGCAGGCAAAAAAGGAGAGAGAACAACTAACTTGAGGGTCAGCACGAAGTAATGTAATACGTGGTAATATGGTTCCGTGTTGCTCTCGCAGGCGCAGTTATAAGTTGGTTATTTTAGTCTGTGCGACTCGTCCTTCTATTAGGCGGGAAAAAATACGATCTTGGGAAGATGGCAGCTTGCAGTGACACAAGCAGCCACACCTCCATAGCGAGGTGTTTGTAGGAGTTTTATTTTCTTTGGGAAAAGCCTAACGGGCCCGGGCGTCGCGCAAGAAAGGCACCGATGCGTTGTAAGAAATTTCGGAGAATCCTCTAAGTCTCAAATCCCAATACGTGTTGAATGGGCCACCGAGGAGGTTTTTGTCAGTAAATATCGATTAAACTACTATAATAGTACATAAATCTGCATAATATCATAACCCACAAGCACGCACTCCCGCATACTCTCTCTCCTACACACAAACACACACACACATACACACACACATACATATGTTGTGAATCACCTACTAGGTATTTTTACTAGTTAATTGACTTTTATATTTTCATATTATTATATTATTGTAAAGCTTGTTTAAATTATCAAACGTACTGTTATAAATTTATAATTAATATCTATTTAAGTAATCTGTAAAAAATTGTAATCCTATTTGGCCTTATTTTCAGTCTGTTATTATGTAAAATTATATTGTATATATCGCTGTTGATTGCAAAAAACGAATAAAATAAAAAAATACACGAGTTGATTTCTCCTTCAGGAAGTCGGGTATGGAGATCTAGCCCGACACAAAAAAATGTTGTCGAAGGAAAGATTGCTTTAACTTTTAATCTTCATCGTCAGTCGTGTTTTTTAATTACGGCATGTTTTAAATCAGATTATATGCAGTCTATAAACTTGGAACAATGACGTATCGAGTAAAATCTAGGATAGCCATGTACAACAGCTGTGAATGACGCTATTCATCGCAAATATGGAGCTCTTGAATGCGGCCCGACGCAGGTGCATTATTCATCCGATCTGATACCGTTCTCATACACAAATGGTACTAATTTATAGCTTATAGGTACAAATAATTTAAATATACTAAAGGAAAAGGTGTCTGACTGACTGACTGACTGATATATCAACGCACAGCTCAAACTACGGGACGGATCGAAATCGGTTTTTGGAGGAGTCAAAAGAAAATAAAAAGAAACAGATTTTTGTTTTCAAATGTGCCGGCCTTATGACAAAACTGTAGCACCCAAAGGCATCAATGTAATATTTATATCACTTCTAACACCCGTTTGGAAAGTAGATTCTACTGAAAAGAGCCGGCAAGCAAATCAGCGGTTATCTAGTTTTTTCAAAAATTCCCTAAAACTTAAAACTTTGGGTTTGTTCTCTGATATGTTTAGCCTTCAAATAGATGTGATCATTTACACTGTTATCAAAAGTCAATAATTCGTAACCCAATTCCATAGCATTAGAGCCATGATATCTGTCTGTATGTCTCATGATACAACCGAAACCAAGGTTATTGCCTGATAAAGTACCATTGCATCTTGTGTTTCTGAAACTGAAATATTAGCCTCTCTGTCGGACAAAAGCGGAAGGAAAGAGATGACTATAACTGCATTGATGTAGAAATAATCTGAACGAGAATCTTCCCAGAATCATCATAAGGGTTTAGTTCACCACGCTGCCGCTGGTCAAGTGGCAGAGTTCACACACTTTTGAGAACATTATGGAGAACTTTCAGGTATACAGGTTTCCTCGCGGTGTTTTTCACCATCAAAGCAAGTGTTAAATTTTAAGCCCCGCAAATTGCTATTGCGCTGGAACCATGTCTCATTAACATCGAAATGACGTCATTTGACGAATATTTAAGTAAAAATATACCATCAGCTCGAAACTTCAGTCTAGTGCTGCTGCTGATGTCCCTAAAATGGCGGCCACGCGCATTAGCAATTTGCGGGACTTATACTTAAGAGCATACTCTAGTTGTAAATTTAATACAAAAAGCGACAACATTTTTCTCCCTGACTCGCACTTGGCTGGTTTCCGTTGATTAAGGCAATTTGCATGAAGGCAAAGCAAATATGTATTTAGTTTCCTTTATACGCTACGGTATCTCGGATGTTTTGTAGGGTGTTAAATTTTTTGTCAATAAGACCTTTACAATAAACTGATGTACCAATGTTCAAATGATTCAAACCTTATCGCCTTATCTTAGCCTAATATTTATCCATTTAAAAACGAAAATTTTTGGTACTTTAATACTTGAGAAATGGATTACCTATTGATTTTTTTGTAAATCATCTGATTTTATCTACGACAGGTGTGTTTAAAGAGGTTCCGAGACGGTCAAGCGGCTTGACGTCAAGCACGTAGATTTTTTTTAAACAGAGATAGCGAGCAAACGAGCAGGCGGGTCACCTGATGTTAAGTGATTACCGCCGCCCATGAACATTTGCAGCACCAGAGGAACCGCCAATGCGTTGCCGGCCTTTTAGGAATTTGTTGGTCCGCCCCTTGACTAACCCCATGTTGATTTTTGCTTGAGTCAAGCATTTTGACCATTTATTTTGCTTGAGGCCTGTGTCAATTTACGTGCTTGACGCCTGATTGATGCGATTTTATATGTTTAACTGACTTCAATTAGTCATCATTTTTTTTAATTTTTATGTATGTTCCCCGATTACTCGAAGACGCCTGGACCGATTTTGAAAATTGATCTTTATTTGAAACGGTATATTTCCAAATTAGTCCAATATAAATTTGGTAAAGATCTGATGAACATCTTCTAAGATAGATAATGGAACTCCTTAACGGATGAGAGAAAATTGCTCGCGATCAGTGCTTAGTAAAATATGCGTTAACACGCATATGACACAAGACATAATGCTGAGCTGTACACCCATTTGGGGTGGTGCCACAGATGAAAATGTTGCATTAACCGTATCCTTTGTTTTTATCTGTGACACCAACAACAAATAAATGCATTTTCTTTCTTTCTATATTCGGAGACTAATGATACGGAGACGCAATAATGTTATATCTTCGACAGTTGTGCAACATACACTATTTATCAGTGTAGACTGCACGCTGTATGAGGCGCTAAGTGGGGGCTCATCGAGCAGCTCGTGACTGAGCCACACGGTAATGTAATTGGCATCGCCTTCCTAATTCGAGGGCGCGGCGGTCGGGAACCGGCGCGACCAGAATTTTCCAACAGTTTTTTTTTTTTTTTGTCGTAAAGCACTGTCACCAGTACTTTACTACCATTACAATCTAGCCTATGAAAGAGGCTAATAAGCAATATTATATTAACCTAAACTTATAAACGTACGTATACCTAAGAATCTGTCCATTGACTTAGCTTAGTTTATAGTTAAGATACCTTATATCATTTTCACTAGTTAATTTTTTCAAGCAATTAAATATCATATTTTAATGTAGATAACGGGTACATACCACGATTAATTTGGCGTTTTTATATGTCGATGATATTTCGACCCAATTGCACGGGTCGTGGTCCCGCCGTGACCACGACCCGAGCAATTGGGTTGTGGTTGGGCGACATTAAAATATGTCGTTAAACCACGAAATAAGCTTAAACTCATTATGTAATATCATTTGCTTTAGCGTTAGCTACTACGAAAATTCATTGGGAAATCCCCAAGTTATTAAAACAATTACAAAAAAACCGGCCAAGTACGAATCAGACTCGCGCACTGAGGGTTCCGTACTACAATCGTATTTTATCGACATTTTGCACGATAAATCAAAAACTACTTACTAGATCTCGTTCAAACCAATTTTCGGTGGAAGTTTGTACGGTAATGTACATTATATATTTTTTTAGTTGTATCATTTTCTTTTTTAGAAGTTACAGGGGGGGGGAGGGGGAGGGGACACATTTTACCACTTTGGAAGTGTCTCTCGCGCAAACTATTCAGTTTAGAAAAAAATGATATTAGAAACCTCAACATCATTTTTAAAGACCTATCCATAGATACCCCACACATATGGGTTTGATAAAAAAAAAATTGAGTTTCAGTTCTAAGTATGGGGAACCCCAAAATTTATTGTTTATTTCCTATTTTTGTGTAAAAATCTTAATGCGGTTCACAGAATACATCTACTTACCAAGTTTCAACAGTATAGCTCTTATAGTTTCGGAGAAAAGTGGCTGTGATATACGGACGTATGGTAAGTACGTAAGGTATGAGTTCTTACCTAAATGATAGAATACAAAGGGTAGACGTGAATGGAAAGCGATCTCCCGGATCCGTTGTAAAAATGGGGGTGCCACAAGGTTCCATCTTAGGACCTTTTCTGTTCCTTATTTACATCAATGACCTTCCTTACCTCGCTAAGGACAATTACGGGATAGTCTTGTTTGCTGATGATACATCACTTTTATTTAAAATCAATCGATACTTAACAACTTTTGATGAAGTAAACAATTCTCTCACCAAGTTAGTACAGTGGTTCGAAGCTAATAACCTGCTTCTCAACGGGAAAAAGACAAAGTGTATTAAATTCACTTTACCAAATGTTAAGCAGGTGAAAACCACTGTGCAACTTAATAATGAGGAATTAGATTTAGTGGATACCGCTATTTTTCTTGGAATAACGTTAGATGCAAAACTTCAATGGGGCTCTCATATAAATAACTTATCGAACAGACTTAGTTCTGCCGCATATGCGGTAAAAAAGATTCGCCAGTTGACAGACATAGAAACTGCAAGACTAGTATATTTTAGTTACTTTCACAGCATTATGTCATATGGTATATTATTATGGGGTAATGCTGCTGATATTAATTCTATTTTTGTGCTGCAGAAAAGGGCTGTTCGAGCCATATACAGTATGGGGCCACGAGAGTCGCTGAGAACTAAATTTAGGGAAGTTAAAATTATGACAGTGCATAATCAATATATTTTTGAAAATTTACTGTACGTACATAAAAACATAAATAAATTTAAAAAAAAAAGTGACTGTCATAATATAAATACTAGAAATAAAAATAAACTTGTAATTCCCGCCTCTAGGCTCAGTAAAGTTAGCAATTCATTTGCTCGTAATTCCATACGTTTCTATAATAAGCTTCCAGAACACATATTGGAGATGTCTCTCAACAAGTTCAAAGTTTTCATAAAACGTAAACTAATTGAAAAATCCTATTACAATGTAAAGGATTATTTAAATGATAAGCAAGCTTGGGAATGAGTTGCTTAACGACTTTGTGATAGTTCTAATAAGTTTCAATAATTTTGTAAAGTGGTGATAATAAAAAGAATACCCGGCTGAGTTTGTTGTGGGCTCTTCTCAGACCTGGGCGCGTTTGGAACCCTCGTAGCTTTAGTTTTAAGTTTGCGTTATAATTATCACCACTATATTATCTTACAAATCTAACACTATACCAGACAATCAATAAGAGTAATTTATTACCTATTTTGAATAAATCATTTGAATAAATCATTTGACGGACGGACAGACAGACATGACGAATCTATAAGGGTTCCGTTTTTTGCCATTCGGCTACGGAACCCTAAAAATACGATTCGGAATCACTACCCATATTATAAATGCGAACGTGTGTTTGTTTGTTGGTTTATCTTTCAATCACGTTGCAACGGAGCAACGGATTGACGTGATTTTTGGCCTGGAGAGTGACATAGGCTACTTTTTATCCCGGAAAATCAAAGACTTCCCACGGGACGAAGTCGCGGGCATCAGCTAGCATATTCTTTTATCCCAGGGTCGTTGCATTGATAGCAGTTATCATTACTTTGAGGTGATCGACATACTAATCCCCAACTATCTAAATAACAAAAGAGTTGAACGCATGGCGTAATTAAAACAGAATATAAGATACTTACAAAACTATGAAATATTACTGTGATTATTGTGCTCATGAAAAATTCAGTGAAACTAATGAATGCCATGAATGAAAGCTGTGATAGCCTAATGGTTAGGACGTCCGCATTCTAATCGGAGATCGGGGGTTCGATCCCGAGCAAGCACCTCTATAACTTTTCGAAGTGTGTTTTAAATTAATTAAATATCACTTATTGCTTTAACGGTGAAGGAAAACATCGTGAGGAAACCTGCATGCCTGAGAGTTCTCCATAATGTTCTCAAAGTTGTGTGAAGTCTACCAATCCGCACATGGCCAGCGTGGTAGACTATGGCCAAAACCCTTCTCACTCTGAGAGGAGACCCGTACTCTGTACTGAGCCGCGGCGATAGGTTGATCATGATGATGATGAATGAATGCCACAATATAAGGAACCCATTAGAATATTTTTTAGGGGTCCGTACCTCAAAGGGAAAAAAGGAACCCTTATTAGGACCACTTCGTTGTCTGTATGTGTGTCTGTCAAGATCCGTCAAGAGAATGAAAACCTATAGGGTAGGTACTTCCCTTTGACCTAGAATCATGAAATTTGACAGGTAGCAATGTAAAGGCTAAAATCCGAAAACCGCGAATTTGTGGTTATACCTACCTATCACAAAAATAAAATCAAAAAGTATTATTTCTTGTGCGATGGTACGGAACCCTTCGTGTGCGAGTCCGACTCGCACTTGACCGGTTTTTTTTAAAACTTAAATGTGTATCGTCAGCAAAGTAATTATCTCGAGATCACCAAAGCACGCTTTAGCTAAGTCATGTCATGTGACATATACCTACGTAACACGTGTAATCACCTCACCAGTTATCGTATCGCTCATAGAGATAGTATAATGAAGTCTATTGTAGTTGCTATTGTATAGAAACTAGAATACCATTAGTATGTGCTTTGTCGTCAAATTGTCGATGCAAACGAGAGGTTCTCAGATTCAGAGCCTCAATAGCTCAACCGGTAAAGGAGTGGATTGAAAACCGAAAGGTCGACGGTTCAAACCCCGCCCGTTGCACTATTGTCTTACCTACTCCTAGCACAAGCTTGATGTTTAGTTTGGAGAGGTAAAGGGAATATTAGTCATTTAACATGGCTAATAATATTCTTTCTAAGAAAAAAAAATTTTTTTAGGGATCCATACCTCAAAAGGAAAAACGGAACCCTTATAGGATCACTTTGTTGTCTGTCTGTCAAGAAACCTATAGGGTACTTCCCGTTGACCTAGAATCATGAAATTTGGCAGGTAGGTAGGTCTTATAGCAGACATTAGGGGAAAAATCTGAAAACAGTGCTTTTGTGGTCATATCAAACAAAAAAAAATTGTGGTCATGAACTAAAAATTAGTATTTTCAATTTTCGAAGTAAGATAACTATAACAAGTGGGGTATCATATGAAATGGCTTCACCTGTGCATTCTAAAACAGATTTTTATTTATTTTTATGCATCATAGTTTTTGAATTATCGTGCAAAATGTCGAAAAAATACGACTGTAGTACGGAACCCTCGTTGCGCAAGCCTGACTCGCACTTGGCCGGTTTTTCAAAATCTTTTTGACTTTTTGACTCCCTAACCGTAACTTTAAAAAGTGTTTCAGCTCGTGGCACATAAATCTCTTTTCTCGCAACGTTCAGAAACGTTATTGACTCAGCAACAGATGCCAGGAAAGTCGAATTCCTGGACGATTTAATGTGTAAAATTAGTGTGTACTAAAATAGTCCCAACCGTGGCGTGTACTGGAGCCTCAATAACTCAGCGGTTTAAGGGCGGACTGGAATTTTAATGGCCGTGGATTTTCATCTTACTAATTTACTTGGCTTGATTCGAGACATGATCTGGTACTAGGTATGGGCCACATAAGAAAACTCAGAGTCACTCAGCGGGCGATCGATGCAGTGAGCTACGCTTGGATTGCTTGGAGTTTCTCTACGTGATGAAATGATGATGATAATGATTAGAAATGAGAAGTGTCCCTCTGACCAGCAGAGAGCACAGTGAACGAGGCGAAGGATGGACGGGTCGCGGTGGTGCGCCCTCTGACGTGCGGTGGGAGACCTCGTGAGTGGTTGACGTCGAGACGTCGTTGGCTGGGTCGCTGGGTTTGTTCCTAACCACAAAATAGGGGCGTGAACGTTGTGTAGTCCGCGCGGATGAGATCGCGGGCATAAGCTAGTAGCTACACATGTAGTCCCGTTGTCCCCGTTAGCCGTATCCCCGTTAACGGGGACATCGGGATTAGAATAAAATTACTAAAAACTTATCCCGTTGTCCCCGTTGCAGTTTCCGTTTAACGGGGACATCGGGATTTGAATCATAAGATAATGCATTGACATACGAATGTATGGCGTCTATTCACCACGCTATCTTTAAAAACCCAATAAAATATAAGTGATTTTGTACAAAACGACGCGCTTAGAGTTTAGAGACGACAAGACTTCCTGTTGTACCCATTTACGACAGAACAATCGAGAACAATGAGGGTTTTGTTCTGTGCACTCGTTTTATACACATCTGACTGAATAAACCATTGTTTGTGATTTGTTAAGCTCCGGGGTTGAACGGTAGAGAAATCACGCTATTGAGATATTAGAAAGAAAGAAAGAAAAACGTTTATTTTGAAAGTTGTGCCACACACTACCACTCTACTAGTTAGATATACATACAGATTACAGAGCACGGGTAAGAATGAGAAGGGTTCAGTACCCGTAGTACAAGATTTTACGTCTCACCAAACCAAACCAAATTCGAGAGTCGAAATACTCCGCGTTACAGTAAAATGGACCTAAACAGCCTTGAATTGAAGTCAAATATTCAATGCCACTGATTTTAATTTCGCAATGTTTCCGCTTGGAGCGCTGGCTGTAGAAGTGTAGACAAAACTGAGCTTTAAAACAAGGCATTTAAGATCCAGTTTACTGTAACGCGGAAGTATTTCGACTCTCGAATTTGGATTGGTTTGGTGAGACGTAAAATCTTGTACTACGGGTACAGGCCATAGTGCGGATTGACGGACTTCACATACTTATGGGTACCTTTGCGAACAGTATGGGGAACTCTCAGACATGTAAGTTTCCTCACAATATTTTCCTTCACCTTAACCAAGTGATATTAATTTATTTCTTAAAACGCTCGTAATGTTCTCCGAAAAGGTAGAGCTAGGTACCTATAGTAGATACTTACGTGACAGCTCGAGATGGGAATTGGGGTATGAGATAGGGGGACGCCCCGCACACCCGCACGTTACTCGCACTCTCCCGCATTGACTTAGCGCGGGGCCTGTGCGGGGCGTTCCCTCTCCGACTGCCATCTCGACCTGTCGCAGAGTATAGGTGCTTATCTACTTTAAAGTTAAAGTTAGAGCCTCAATAGCTCAACCGGTAAAGGAGTGGACTGAAAACCGAAAGGTCGACGGTTCAAATCCCGCCCGTTGCACTATTGTCGTACCTACTCCTAGCACAAGCTTGACTCTTAGTTAGGGAGGAAAGGGGAATATTAGTCATTTAACATGGCTAATATTCTTTATAAAAAAGTTTGAAGTAACTGTAAAAGAACGTTTTAAGATGTTTATAACCTAGAAAGAAGAAAGAAAGAAAGAAAAGACGTTTATTTATGCAATTGTGCCACACATTACAACTTAAAGCTAAGAGCTGGTTATTCCGGCGCTTCTTCCACCTGAGAACAAGCAAAAGATGCGCCGGAACAAACTGTCATATTGTGTGGCACAACCCGAAAAAAGGGTCCCAGCTCAGCATTATGCTGTATGCCTTGTTGCACAAGAACATACAGCGCTGATTTTCAGCTGGTACCCTGAACCGGGTGACGCCACGGAATCATAAACTAATGATAACTAACCTAGATCCACATGTGCCAATCACGGACATGTGTGCTGGTTTAAATAAGGCAATTATATAATTAGGATGGACGCTGTCTAAGTCAAGAAATAATATCCTCGTCAAGTATGCAGTGGGACGTCTGCAGAATATCAAACACTGCATAATCCAGACGGTTGTCTCCAGATGCTAGTCTATATATATATATATATATATATATATTTTTATTTTTTTAAAGAATATTAGCCATTTTTTAAATGACTAATATTCCCCTTTCCTCTCCAATTAAGCATCAAGCTTGTGCTAGGAGTAGGTACGACAATAGTGCAACGGGCGGGGTTTGAACCGTCGACCTTTCGGTTTTCAGTCCACTCCTATACCGGTTGAGCTATTGAGGCTCTAACTTTAACTTTAAAGTAGATAAGCACCTATACTCTGCGACAGGTCGAGATGGCAGTCGGAGAGGAAACGCCCCGCACAGGCCCCGCGCTATGTCAATGCGGGCGAGCGCGGGTAACTTGCGGGTGTGCGGGGCGTCCCCCCACCTCATACCCCAATTCCCATCTCGACCTGTCACGTATCTACTATAGGTACCTAGCTCTAACTTTTTGGAGAACATTACGAGCGTTTTAAGAAATAAATTAATATCACTTGGTTTCTTCCTGGTTCGAGCATCTTCGCTCTATGCACTGTTCACTAATAGCATAATCATGCAGATAATTAACAGAATTGGTGATTCTTGCGGATGCCGGATATCCAGCTCATGCTAGGAATAACAAAAGGATAGGATCGTCTGGTACTTAGGTGTATGAGTATGGCATTGACTGTGAAAAATCCCTTTATAATATCAGTTAGTCTCTTAAAAGATACTTTTTTTATCCTCGTCAAGCATGCAGTGGGACATCTGCAGAATATCAAACACTGCATAACCCAGACAACTGTCTCCAGATGCTAGCATTGCTTCCTCGTTCGAGCGTCTTGGCTCTGTGCATTGTTCACTAATAGCATAATCATGCAGATAATTAACAGAATTGATGACTCTTGCGGATGCCGGATATCCAGGACATGCTAGGAATAACAAAAGGATAGGATCTTCTGATACCTATAATATAAAGGTACGGGCGGCATTGACTGTTAAAAAAATCCCTTTATAATAATAGGAGTTTAGTCACTTAAGAGATACTACCACAAAAATGGGCAAAATCCTTTCTTAGCGGATGTCAACGTCATAATAGCTATCTGCGTGCCAAATTTCAGCCCTATCCGTCAGTAGTTTGAGCTGTGCGTTGATATATCAGTCAGTCAGTCAGCTTTTCCTTTTGTGTATTTAGATAAAGTGGAAATTCCCGGAACATTTTAGGTAACCCTCGACAGCTTCAGCTTCTGTGAATTTCGTCCTTTATTATTCCAATTAGTGCTTGTAAACATATCATCATCATGATCAACCCATCACCGGCTCACTACAGAGCGCGGGTCTCCTCTCAGAGTGAGAAGGGTTTTTGGCCATAGTCTACCACGCTGGCCATGTGCGGATTGGTAGACTTCACACACCTTTGAGAACATTATGGAGAACTCTCAGGCATGCAAGTTTCCTCACGTTGTTTTCTTTCTCCGTTAAAGCAAATGATATTTAGTTAATTAAAACGCACATAACTCCGAAAAGTTAGAGGTGCGTGCCCGGGATCGAACCCCCGACCTCCGATTAGAAGGCGGACGTCCTAACCACTAGGCTATCACAGCTGTAAACATATACTCGTAGGTATTTCTCATTATAATACTAGTATTTCTCACATTACAAATTCTAGAATGTAGTGTCCTGTAGTACTAGTAGAATAGATTGGACTATAGTTGATTTTCCTTGACTGGGCCGTTATAGTTGTAGTCAGGTGAGGGTGCACCTGCCACGGTCACGGCAGGTGGCCACCCCTCGTACCTGACCGTGCCTGACTATGGTGATTTCGTTAGTCTATGGCACTGTCCCATATGTAGGACTATAGTTTATTCCATATACATCGTCAGTTTATTACATACTGATTTTATATATAGAGACTCAATAGCTCAACGGTCAAGGAGTGGACTGATTTCCGAAAGGTCGGCGGTTCAAATCCCACCCTTTGCACTATTGTCGTACCTACTCCTAGCACAAGCTTAGTTGGAGGGGAAAGGGGAATATTAGTCATGACTAATATCCATACTAATATTATAAATGTGAAAGTGTGTCTGTCTGCTAGCCTTTCACGGCCCATCCGTTCAACCGATATTGACGAAATTTGGTATAGATATAGCTTGCATCCCGTGGAAGGACATAGGCTACTTTTTATCCCGGAAAATCAAAGAGTTCCCACGGGATTTTAAAAAACCTAAATCCACGCGGACGAAGTCGCGAGCATCATTTAGTGGCTAATATTCTTATAAAAAATGTATAAATAGTGAGCAAATTAGCAGACGGGTCACCTGATGTTAAGTGATTACCCGTGGACTTTTGCCGCGTAGCCAATGTGTTCTCAACTTTTCGGGAATTGTTGATTCGTCCATTGAACAACAATAAAAAAAATGTTGGAATCTAGTTGAATAGGACCTTTTAATAATAGTTACTTCCCGGAATCTATATGACTTTTACTGCCGCACTCAGAGTCGCTTAATCGTTACTTAAGTTTAGTTAAAAAAAGACAGAGCTCTATCTCTCACATAAATCTGTCTAGTTTTAACTCAATCCTAAGTAACGATTAGCGACTCTGAGTGCGGCAGCTAGACCTTCAGCAGAATCTGCGATGTCATTAACCTTCAACGTGAAGATGGAAATCTAAACACCATAAATACGTACTCTTGAACCGCACACGAAAATCTTTATGGGAGATTGATGGTGTTTGCATATGCCTACTGTATGATGGAGCGGGTTAAATTTAACCCAATGTCAAGGTAAGGTTATCCGGTAGATCCTCTATTCAGATATAACTTAATTCTATTTTTCTATAACTAAAAAAAAAACCGGCCAAGTGCGAGTCAGGCTCGCGCAACGAGGATTTCGTACTACAGTCGTATTTTTTCGTCATTTTGCACGATAATTCAAAAACTATGATTCATAAAAATAAATAAAAAACTGTTTTAGAATGCACAGGGGAAGACTATCTTAAGATACCCCACTTGATATAGTTATTGTACGCGCCGCTTGGTGCACCTTATCGTTTTAGTGGTGGCAACACAAAATCGGAGTGATTTTAGTTTTCTAAGTGAAATGTCAAAATTGTCAATTATTATAACCTTACTTTTCATTACAACCTATAACACGAGTGAAAGCCTTTTATTGGAGAAAATAGGATCCTCAAGCCGAATATAGCTCCCAACAAGTTCTTGTATTGAACAAATGGCGACCGTGACAGGACCTACGTGAATCAACACAAATTTTGGGCAAAATACGCGCCGATCATAAGTGTGATTGGCCATTGACATCGATGTGCCATTGACGATCGCAGCTGCGGGGCTGCATCCTACAACCACTACTATAATATAGCTACGGGCAAGCAGCAAGAACGTGGACGTGGATTCTACGGGCCACGGCACTCAGCAATCAACGCAGCACCACCAATTCAGCTAAGTGTCCATGCCTTTCCCGCTATATTAACTCTAATCCCTATTTATCCCAAGTGACTAGTAGCCTAGCTTTCATTTGTGTGTCAGTGCCAACTCTAATTAGGTGGATAGGTACCTACCTACCTACACTAAACAATTATTGGGTGTTGTAAGGCTGACTTGATAGTTGCTGTTAGGCACCATTGTTGGCTCTGGTAACGCCAGCTGAAGTGATAAACAGACCAGGTTTATACATGGAGTGGGGTAAGAAATAGTTATTTGTTCTATTTGTGATAAATTAGAGTTGATATTCCTGTTTTAAAGGAATAAGAATATAGCATAATAGGAATATATAATATATAGGAATATCAACTACATAGAGTTGAGATTTAATTGAATTTTAGTTGTTAATTACAAGTTGCATTGCTGTTGATCAATTTACAATCATAGAATCATGTCTGATGCTAAGTTAAGAGAACTTATGGTAAAACGTAGCTCGATAAAGGGACGCTTAACTAAATTTAAGAATTTTCTAACTCATCATGAGTCCTTAAAGTCAGTAGACGAGATAGAACAAACTAGATTAAATATCCAGCTAGGAAAAATTGATAGCTTATCTACCACATTCGAAGAAATACAAAGTCAGATAGAAGTTTTGAACTCGGCAGAAATAGATCAGGAACTTGAGGAGCGTGACTCCATTGAGCTCGAATTTGCTAGCTTGATTGCTACAGCCCAACAATTTCAAAACAAGTACAATCAGGCTAGCAATCCTAATGTACAGCTAGACGGTTCCTCTCATTGTTGCCACGAGCAACCGGGTATAGGCTTCAGGCCTCCTACCTTACAGATAGGAAAATTTGATGGGAGCTATAGTAAGTGGCTTGAGTTTCGCGACCTATATTGCTCTCTTGTCCACAACAACAAGCGAATACCTACTCCGATCAAGTTTTGCTATCTTAACTCCTATTTGGAAGGTGAGGCCTCACGGGTAATAAGTAATCTTGAAGTCACAGATGCCAATTACGACAAAGCGTGGGACTTGCTGTGTGAGAGGTACGACAATAAGCGTCTGTTAATCAAAGGCCACTTAAACTCTTTGTTAAGTTTTGATATAAAACCAAGCGACACCGATAAAGTTCTCAGGTCTATTGTGGACAACATTAATAAGAACTTGCGAGCACTTTCAAGCTTAGGCGAAGCAACTTCACATTGGGACACTTTGATCATCCATATAGTTTCTTCTAAGCTTGCAAGTCAAACCAGTATGAAGTGGGAAGAGTATAGGAATTCTATTAAGGACACTCCTACTCTCGAGCAGTTTAACAAGTTTCTTAAGGACCGGGCCGACATACTAGAAACTTACAATCACCCAAGGTCAACCAGCAATTCTAACAGTGAATCAGGCAATAACAGTAGGAAGAAGCGGCCCCAAACCAATGTTTTTGCGACGCGACTATCACAGCATCCCGAGACTGTTAAGGCTCATGCTCCACTATGCGAGGTCTGCAAAGGCGTACACAGAATCTATGACTGTGAGGATTTTAAAAATAAAACTGTCGAGCAGCGGCTGGCGCTAGTTAATAGTTTAAAACTTTGCCGGAACTGCCTCCGGGGGGGCCACAGTGCATATTTTTGTCGCGCTGGATCTTGTCGCACATGCAGAAAGCGCCATAATTCTTTGATTTGCAGTAATAGCCAACAACTATCTCCTCAGGACAGCGCTGCCACTGCAACTAGAACCGCGTCCCCACCTGCAGTAGACCTCACAGTTAACTTAGCTAGAGATAATGTTAAAAGGATTACACTTCTGTCCACAGCCTTGGTCGAGGCGGTCAACCCAGTCAACAAAAGAACTGAAGTTGTTCGCATTTTACTCGACTGTGGTGCGGAGTCCAGTCTCATTTCCAAAGGACTACAAGATAGACTAGAGTTACAATCGTCCCCCATGGAACCTGTCAATTTAATAGGGATAGGCAATTTAACTTCTCACTGTACGAACGAACTTTGCTCGTTTCAATTGAAATCTCTGCACAGTGACTATGTAGCGGAGTTGACTTGCCCAGTACTACCTGAGCTCACAGGTGATATCCCGAGGTTATCAATCAACACAAACAATCTCAAATTCCCTACGGATGTTCAGCTAGCCGATCCGAGTTTTTACGAGCCGTCACCAATTGACGTGCTGGTCGGCGCTGACCTATTTTGGCACATAGTAGGATGCGAGCGTCAATCATTAGGCACAAACAAACCTTATTTAATAAATTCAGAGTTCGGCTGGATTTTATCTGGTCCTATTAATTCGGGAACTCGCCCTTCTAACATAAGATGCAATTTTCAAGTTTCAAGTCCCCAATCAGATAATCTCGACAAGTTGCTGAATCGATTTTGGGAGCTGGAAGAACCCTCACCCAAGAAACTATTGAGTGAGGATGAGAAGATATGTGAGGAACACTTCCAGGCTCATACAACTCGAGACTCCTCAGGTAGATTTTGTGTGAGGTTACCCCTCAAGGACATTCCTGACTGCTTAGGAAATTCATACATAACTGCTAAGAAAAGGTTTTTCAATTTAGAGAAGCGTTTTAAGGCACAGCCTGAACTTAAGTCTCAATACACTGAATTCATCAATGAATATCTCAATTTAGGCCATTGCTCTATTTTAAATGTGGCAAGACTAGAACCGTCCTATTTTTTATGCCACCACGCTGTCTTTAAGCAACAGAGTGAATCGACAAAGCTGAGGGTCGTTTTTGACGCTTCGTGCCCTACATCATCGGGTTTTTCGGTTAACGACTTGCAGTACGTAGGCCCTACAGTACAAGACACGCTCTTCTCCATCCTATTACGTTTTCGTCAACACCGCTACGTGCTGACGGGTGACATCGAAAAGATGTTTCGTCAAGTCATTGTGCACGAAGATGATCGTAACTTGCAACTAATTCTATGGAGAGACAATGAGCATAGTCCTCTGCAAACTCTGAGACTCAATACAATAACGTACGGTTTTGCGAGCGCTAGCTATCTGAGCACTAAGTGTTTATGGCGTTTAGGCGAGGAGTGTGAAGACGACTTGATAAAGACAATCATTCAGCGGGACTTCTATATGGACGATTTGCTAACTGGAGCCGATACGATATCAGATCTACATCATATCTTGGCCACAGTTGTTTCGGTTTTACGCTCAGGTTGTTTTCCGCTGCGAAAGTTTAAATCTAACGTGCCTTCAATTTTCGAAAGCGCTGTCATAGACCCATTAGAAAATTTAACGCTAAGCGAGTCCACCAGCACTTTAGGATTGCAATGGAAACCATCCACTGACACCTTGAACATCGTAGTGAGCATTCCAGACCACGCCGATGATTATATAACAAAACGATTAATATTGTCGCATTCATTCAAAATATTCGATCCCTTAGGCCTTATAAGCCCTTGTACGATCAGATCCAAGATACTTATGCAGGAGTTATGGCGTCGTAACATTGATTGGGACGAACCAGTCCCTTGTGATTTGCAGGAAACTTGGGATGATTTAAAACAGGATCTGAACAAGTTAGAACTTATTGAAATTCCCAGATTAGCTCTTTGCTGCTTACCTGTTACCCTGGAGCTTCACTCTTTTTGCGACGCGTCGGCTTTAGCGCACGGTTGTTGCCTCTATCTAAGGTCCGTCGACAGCGACGGACAAGTGGTAGTCAGACTGCTCTGCGCCAAATCAAGAGTGAATCCTAGCAAGCCGACTACGATTCCTCGGTTAGAATTGTTGGGTGCCCTACTAGCTGCTCGGTTGTGCAAGGCAGCTCTCGAGTCACTACGCTGCACGATTTCACGTAGCGTGCATTGGAGTGACTCCAGTGTCGTGTTAGGCTGGCTGCACACCAACCCTAGCAAATTAAAAACATTCGTTGCTAATCGAGTCGTGGAAATCTGCGAGACTACTACACCAACAAACTGGCGTCACGTGCCAACGAATTATAACCCTGCGGATTTGATTTCTCGAGGCACCAAGGCTGGCAGCCTCCTAAACTCACAATTATGGTGGTCAGGTCCGAAATTTTTAACAGAATCGGAGTCGGAGTGGCCGGTTTTAGGAGAACAGATCGAAGGTGATCTACCTGAAATAAAAATTCACTCGATTCAAGTCTCTGAGAACCTCATTCCTTTTGAAAGGTTTTCCAACTTAATGAGATTGAAACGAGCATTCGCTTACACTTTGCGGTTCATACATAACGCTAAAAATCCTAAAGCCAAACGAGTTGGACCTTTAACGGTCGATGAATTAAGCCAATCGTTTATCTGTATTTGTAAATTCGCTCAGCTCCAATCATTCTCGAATGAATACCAAGCTTTGATTAAAAGGCGCGATGTTTCAGCTCAAAGTAACCTTAAATCGCTCAGTCCTTTTGTAGATGAGCGAGGCGTTATGCGCGTAGGTGGTAGGCTAGAACATTCAAACTACGATTACAACAAGAAGCATCCTATATTATTGCATTCAAAGCACCATTTGTCTTATTTAATTTTTCGATACGAGCATATTCAGCAAATGCATGCCGGCCCTCAGCTATTGTTATACACGGTGCGAAACTATGTCTGGCCATTAGGTGGAAGACAACTAGCACGCCGCACGGTACGCGATTGTGTACGGTGCAGACGTTTTCAAGGAAAAACGGTTACGCCTTTAATGGGTCATCTTCCATCACAGCGTACTACACCAGCATTTCCTTTCGAAACCACAGGCGTTGATTTTGCGGGCCCATTTACTATCTTAAATAAGAAAGGCCGCGGTTCAAAGACCTTCAAATGCTACTTGTGTCTCTTTATTTGCTTTAGATATAAGTGTGTACACCTAGAAGCAGTGACCGAACTTTCCAAAGAGGCCTATATCCTAACGCTACGTAGATTTATCGGTCGCCGTGGAAAACCGCGGGAAATCTTCAGCGACAATGGGAGAAACTTTGTTTCCGCCGCTACAGAGCTAGGTAATTTCTTAAAGGATGGTCCAAATCTTGTATCTGACTTTTCTGCAACTGAGCAAATCAAATTTCATTTTATCCCAGCTTACGCCCCTCATTTTGGAGGTTATTGGGAGGCAGGTATCAAGTCAGCCAAGCAGCATTTAAGACGCGTTATTGGTAGTTCCAATTTGACCTATGAGGAGTTGTCCACTTTGTTCGCACAGGTGGAAGCTATTCTGAATAGCCGTCCCCTAGGTCCTATCTCGTCCTCTCCGACAGACCTTCAATCCCTCACCCCAGGGCACTTTCTGATTGGCCGGCCCCTGACATCGCTGCCAGACCCGGCCCTGGAAGCAGAAAAAACGTCTAATTTGCAACGCTATGAACGGGTGGAACAAGCACGCCAGCATTTTTGGAGACGCTGGCAAAACGAGTATATAAGCGAGCTGCAGCAGCGCCTGAAGTGGCGCACTAGCAAAGGGGGCAGCCTACGCGTGGGTGACCTGGTCCTCTTGCAAGAAGAAGCCTGCCCACCACTTCACTGGCGTTTGGGTCGCGTGAAGCAGCTGTTTCCGGGCATAGATGGAATCGCTAGAGTAGCTGAGGTCACGACGCAAAGAGGCGACGTCCGAAGAGCGCTCACAAGGCTTTGTCCTTTATGGAGTGAGGGTGAAACCTGCGGCCCCGGATGTTCTGCAATACCAGGAGGTATTCCAGGGGGGGAGTCTGTACGCGCCGCTTGGTGCACCTTATCGTTTTAGTGGTGGCAACACAAAATCGGAGTGATTTTAGTTTTCTAAGTGAAATGTCAAAATTGTCAATTATTATAACCTTACTTTTCATTACAACCTATAACACGAGTGAAAGCCTTTTATTGGAGAAAATAGGATCCTCAAGCCGAATATAGCTCCCAACAAGTTCTTGTATTGAACATTATCTTATGTCAAAAATTAAAAATAGTAATTATTAGTTCATGACCACAATTTACGACAACCGAAAAATAGGTGCATACATATACTTAGTTTATTAAAGGAGCTGACGAAAAATACGATGTATTTGCATGAAATAAAATACGATGTATTTGCATGAAATAAACTACGATGTATTTGCATGAAATAAAATTTTACGGGAAAAGCAAAAAAAAACCGAATTAAAGCCGTTGAAAATTTACTCTAATTTTACCGTTTTGATCGAAATCACGAAATCGGATTCAATTTTAGCCTAGTTTTTTGAGTAATTAACTGATGTTAATATCTTAATCACCTTTATAAAATTTTAACAAAACCACCAAAAGAAGGTCAATATTGGGAGTCACATAGTGCCTACTTTTGCACAAATAAGATTATAAGGAACGAATACTGACTTTTGCAACCTACTTTGCTTGTTTTTTGGCAGGCAACCTTAACGTCACTTTAACGGTAACCTGTAGGGCGATTGTCTAAAACCTGCATCAATCATTATTACAATCTCAATTGCTCTGATTGGCTGAATTTGTGCGATTCTTGTTGCAACCGCAACCGAGGCCCTGCAGTGGCCCTACCGCGGTTGTTTGACAGCTACAATGTCACGATCGCAATCATCTCTAATTGGTTAATGCTCGCTCACTATTGGCTACAATGCATTGTTGCAACAAGAATTGCACAAATTCAGCCAATCACAACAATTGAGATTGTAATAATGATTGATGCAGGTTTCACGAAATCTGCCCTACTGATTTGTAACTAGTCCCAATCATTAATAAGTTGACCCTGGTTAAATACCGGGAACAAACTAGTACGAAGAGCATGAAGACCATAAACGGGCAAACATACAGACCGACACACGTTATTTTTTAAATATAGAGATGATAAAAACCGTTGCGGTGAATCGATGATACACCTAAATCCATTACTCTCGATTTGATACAATACGGTACTCTTTTGTATACAACTATAGACTTTATTGCTAAGTACCATAAGACATGTTATGACTCGGCTAAAAGTTACGAAGCTTGCATGTTAAATGATATTGTAAATTCATACGTAATCCTTACTCGTATTTCGCGTAACATTATAATTGATTTACCTATTTCAAAAAACATGAAGTGCAAGCGAAAAGTTACACACTGACGAAACATTATTATTTGCTAATTCGTTACTAAGGGATCTTCATTTTTAAATTTAATAAGAAATGATTCGTACTAATATTAGTAATGCGAAAGTGTGTATGTCTGTCTATGTGTCTGTCTGCTAGCTTTTCACGGCTCATCCGTTCAACCGATTTGACGAAATTTGGTACAAAGATAGCTTGCGTCCCGGGGAAGGAAAAACAAACAGTTACCACGGTATTTTTTACACGGTGCTTTAAATATTGTAAAACTAGATAGGTACCAGTTCACGACTGTAAGGAGACTTCTAAAAAAACGTCGAGGCTTCGACGTCACTGGCAGGGTTCAAATGTTAGTACATTTGACTTAGGTATAGCCCTATATTTTTTCTTTGATTTTACGTCACCATAGCCTAATATTTGACATAATATCGTCGATTTAGGATCAAACCGAGAGTTCTCTCACTCTAGTTCACTCTGCTAGATAGGTAACGATCGCCGCAATTGATTTAGCTTTTTAAAAACTCATGGAAAGTCTCTGATTTTCCGAGACACAAAGAATTTGTTTTGGTTTGAAAAGGTAACGGTCAACCGAGACCCAGAACAGAACAAACTCGGTATAATGAAACCCAATAAGTTTTAACGGCATTATCGTCAAGGTCTGATGGTCTGTCAGATGGTAACGAAAAGTGCATTGACATGAGCAGTGGTTTCAAATTTTTTCGATTTTTAAAAGTTAGGAAAAATTAACAAAAAATTAACAGGGCTGCAGCCTACCGTAGTTCCTCTGAAGCCTGCCCTGTCGTGGAAATAGTATTGTGGCTAATTCCGTTGTACACAATCTCTAAACTAAACTAAAATGGCACGTCTAAATCTATTGCTATCCCTTTCATAATTTTGCCTGCAGAAAACTATAGCACTAGATTTAGACCTGTTAATTTAGTTTAGTTTAGAGATTGTGTACAAGGGAATCGGCCCCATTGTCAAGTTTTTATTTAAATGAAAATAAAAAGCCTAGTGTACACGTACCGTAGGTTTCCCCTGCGGGCGGCGCACGCGCAGCGACATGTACGCGCGGTCCATGGCGGCCACCGCGCCGCTCGTGCACAACATGCCTCGCGAATCACGCGCACTGCACACTACCGCACTCGCACGACACACACGGTTAACTGACGGAGTACGGGCCTCACTCCTCAGGGTGAGGCTCACCCTCCCAGTCCCAAGGTCCTCGGGCATCGGTCTTCCCCACCCTAGTGGGTTGTTTCTGGCTTGTGACTTTTTTAAATCCTGCGTTCCGCCTCAAGGAAATCCGAAAGTAGTTTGTGGGAATGAATGTAATTTTTTATAACAAAATTCCACAATCAATTTTAAACTTTCCTTTACACAAGTTCAAATAATCATTAAAAGTTTGCTCCTGAAAAAGCATATTTTAGAATCGAAGATTATTGCAAATGATACAGCGTAGAATTTACTTGCAGCACGCTCCAGCAATGCGCGGGACTGCAATGATTTCTATTGTACATGACACATAATTATTATAAATTGGCGAGGCGAGGCGAGGGCGCCACAGGGCGAAAAAATGGTCCAATGCACAGGGTCACGAATGATCTAAAATGCATGAGAATCCATGGGCGACCTGTCTCTTTTGAAACACAAAGATTGGCATGCAAAAATTAGCTGCTCGCAGTTTTCAATCGTTGTTTGTTTTTATTATAATGCTAAAGATGTTTGTTTTTATACTTTGAAAACTATAAAATTACTAAAACCTAAGTGATTGTAAAAGAGCAGTGAATGTTTATCGGTTGTAACGTGATAACGGCGAAATGTTGTTCTAATGACAGAAAAAAAAAATTTAAAGTGTGACCAAATGATAAGTTGCCGTACCAAGAACCCACCACTATAGTTAGTTCACTTCACAAATTACGCCATATGTGAACCTCCATGCATCGTTAACCCAGTCATTGACACACCTGTACTTTTGTAATGACGACTCTATGTTACCGTCATAAAGCTGATAATGGAATAGCAGACAATGTTTATATTGCAGTCAGACGTCTGTCTTTGTGTATGTCATTCACACGTGTACTCAATGAAGCTCATTACGAGATTTTGAAGATATTAAAGATATTTACAATTCATAGACTGACATGATCTCTCACTTATTCAAAGTTACACAGAGTTAGGCTGCTTTTCCACCATATACCTATTATGTGCTATGTAGCTCTATGCTGTGAGGAGGTCAAAGCTAAGCTAAAGCAAGTATGAGTCAGGCTCGCGCAACCAGGGTTCCGTACTACAATCGTATTTTTTCGTCATTTTGCATGATAATTCAAAAACTATGACGCATAAAAATAAATAAAAATCTGTTTTAGAATGTACAAATAAAACCCTTTCATATGATACCCCACTTGGTATAGTAATCTTACTTTGAAAGTTGGAAATAGCAATATTTTATTTTTATTTTATTTTGTTTATTTGAAAGTAATCAACAGCGTAAATACATAATTGTTATTTAAATTTAAATCTAGTTATAACAGAAGGCCAAAACAGATTACTTAAAATTATAATTAAAACTATTTTTAACAGAATAGATTTAGAATAAATGTAGGTATATATTTGTGCATGAACACATTTTAATTTTTTTTGTGTGATGTAACCACAAATTCACGGTTTTCAGATTTTCCCCCGAATGTCTGCTATAAGATCTACCTACATACCAAATTTCATGACTCTAGGTCAACGGGAAGTGCCCTGTAGGTTTCTTGACAGACCAACAGACAGACAGACAGACAGACAGACAACAAAGTGATCCTATAAGGGTTCCGTTTTTCCTTTTGAAGTACGGAACCCTAAAAACTATGTAACCGTAAAATACCTCTTAGTAAGCGTTGTAGTAGAAGCAAGTAAGATGTGCTATGAAGCAGGGTTGTTGCGGATGCCAATATTTTGACACCCGCGAATGCGGATATCTGAATTAATGCGAATGTTCCGCAATTGCGGATGCGGATGCGAATATCCGTAACACCCCTGTTAGGTACCATGGTACACTTCTTGATTGGTCAGTTAGCGAACGAAGACATCAGAACGCGCGTGTTATATTACGATAAAATTGGATACATAATTATTATGCTAAAATTCATCTAATCATAAACTTGGGAGTCTGAAGTAAATGTTTGTTGTGATGTTTAAAACAGAATCGTTATTCCGTTTCCGGATACAATGTCAATGTTCCTAGTTTCTTACTGTCATCATACAATACAATAGTGTAAAACTATTATTGTTTATTCTTGTTTAATTTGGTATCTAGGAATATGAAAATATGAAAAATAATATTATATAAATTATCAATACATGTCACTAATTATTCATTGTAAATTAAATATTGTCAATATACTAAGAGTGACATTATATTAAGCTATTGTCAACATACAGTTGGCAATAGCTATTATGTGAAATAATAATGTTGTGTAAACTGACAATTTAAGTCGCTTATTATTATTGTAAATTATTAATACGTAGACCATCAATGTCACTGATTTTATTATTGTAAATTGGGCGTGTCAACATACCTTTTGTCAACAAACCTAAAATAAATAATGATTAATATTAAGATCATGTGATAGTCGATATCCGCCTTGTTTGCGATGGCAGTGTTATAAAAGTACCCTACCTCGACAGAGAGGGGACAGTCTTGTATCGACAGCCCAGAGCAAACACAGCGGACCTTACTGAAGTTAAGTATTCTTATATTTTATTATAATGTAATGTAATCATTTGCCTTTTATAGGTTACCTGTTGTAACTGTGTACCAAATATGTACCTACTACTTTACTCAACGTTCTAATGTTTTAAAAGATGTGTGTTATGGAGTTTCTTTGCCCTTTCTTCTCCATGACTAAACACCTTAGCGAAACGGGTGGTAGATTCATTTTAATATAAATAGATCAATGCTGAACAATACAATTCAATTATTATTCGACTTGGTTGGTTTTACTTCTGTATTTATCACCTACCCTCTTGTGCTATTTATTTTATACATTGAGATAAAAGTAAACACTAGGTTGTTAGCTTCTGATTATTATAGAAGCCTGTTTAGATGATTAGGATTCTTACTTTGAAATAATACAGCAGATGCTTTGCTTGATTTTTAATTACTTAGTATTTGGCCTTACCTGACAAATAATTAAATGATAACTTTCATTAGTAATCATTGGATTTAATTTATCATCACTATTAAAGCCCACTGTCTTAACTTCTCTCTCTTTATCATAATCTCACATCAGAAGTGGGATACGATAATTCTTTTCTTGTCGCAATACTAATACTTTTCAAATGCTTTCAGTAATCGTGGATGTGGCCTCTCCTCGAAGCGACAGGCTGCCACCTGTCGTCGGCGGCACGTGGTGTTCGTGTCCGATGATCCCAAAGCACCCTGCAGCGCTTTTGTCATCGGCACTTGGTGCTCGTGTGGCACCTTTGGTTAGAACGTCGCTTCAATTTTGAAAGATAAGTGAAGTGTATTTATGTGCTGCTTTAAAGTGAACTTTGTGCAACTTTTAACGTTAAACCACGTGTTTGTGGTATAATTTATTTGGATAAGAATAAGTCTAGTTAGAGGTCAGATTGGCCGAACGGTTTTTGATAAAGTATATAACAATGTGAAATCATTTAGAAAGTTATGATATACCGAAACAATAATAATAATCAAATCAGTAGGTTTGCTTTTGAGAAATTGCATCGTACTTACAACTCGAAACTTGAAGAAATTACCTTATTCTGATTTATGTAACTTAAACATAAACTATATTTATTTATTTATTTTGCTTCTTAAAATAACTCTACCATTTATCTTCTCTTAAAACAACACAAAAGAGATGGTCCATTCAAGTAACTTTTATTATTTAACTAAATTACTTTTTTTAGCAACGTAAGGCAGATTACCTGCTCAAGTTTTTTCTGTTCAGTAATGCTATCAGAACATTTTAATTTTATAAATACCTACGTTACGTGTTATCAATTTATTCTTGTTTTGAGTTGGTTTGCATACACTACACTTGTTTATAAGACATAATCAACAAAGAAAACATATTCTCTTCTACTCTAATTTCGGTCTGACGTCTATCCTAGTTTTTATGACAGTAACATTGACATTGAATCATTGAATTTTGTTTTGCGAATGGCACAATCTTATTTTTTTTTTTGTGTCGGTGCTTTTGTTGCCGTAGTTGATTTAACTTCACGGGCTGCACTTTTCTATTTTCCTATGTACTTCGGGAACGAAGTACTTATCAAGATGGCCGAATTATAATAAAACATACTAATAATTTATGCTAAATGACAGAAGGAGAACGGAGAGGAAGGAAAGGAAAAAAAAAAAAAAGAAAAAGAAAAAAAAAAAAAAAAAAAAAAAAAAAAAAAAAAAAAATTAAAGGGGAAAAAAAATAAAAAACCACCATGTGACAAAAAGTTCAATGGGACAAAATGTTACGACTCACTATATTGTGACAAAATGTTAAGACTCCCAATGGGACAAAATGTTAAGACTCACTATGTGACAAAATGTTAAGACTCCCAATGGGACAAAATGTTAAGACTCACTATGTGACAAATGTTAAGACTCCCAATGGGACAAAATGTTAAGACTCCCAATGGGACAAAAAAAAAAAAAAAAAAAAAAAAAAAAAAAAAAAAAAAACAAAACTTGAGAGATTTCCGAAAGGAACGAACTGAGAGATTTCCGAAAGGAACACATATCGAGATTCCCGAATGGGACGAGCTTGAGATTTCCGAATGGAACTAAATATCGAGATTCCCGAATGGGACGAGCTTGAGATTTCCGAATGGAACTAAATATCGAGATTCCCGAATGGGACGAGCTTGAGATTTCCGAATGGAACTAAATATCGAGATTCCCGAATGGGACGAGCTTGAGATTTCCGAATGGAACAAATATTGATAATAATAAAAGTAAATAAATTAAAAATAAAATAAATAAATATGGTAAATGTAATAATAAATACATATTATAGTAAATTTATAACGGTAATAAATAATAAAAATAAATATTTTGAGATTCCCGAATGAGACAAACGTTGAGATTCCCAAACGGGACAAGAGTTTTTAATCCTAAAAGGGACAAATGTTATTATTGCCGAATGGTATTAAAAAAAAAAAAAAAACAAAACATAAGGATTTTTTTTCCTTTCTCTCCGTATTTCCCTATGTACTTCGGGAGCGAAGTACTTGTCAGTATGGCCGTGTTATATTACGATAAAATTGGATACATAATTATTATGCTAAAATTCATCTAATCATAAACTTGGGAGTCTGAAGTAAATGTTTGTTGTGATGTTTAAAACAGAATCGTTATTCCGTTTCCGGATACAATGTCAATGTTCCTAGTTTCTTACTGTCATCATACAATACAATAGTGTAAAACTATTATTGTTTATTCTTGTTTAATTTGGTATCTAGGAATATGAAAATATGAAAAATAATATTATATAAATTATCAATACATGTCACTAATTATTCATTGTAAATTAAATATTGTCAATATACTAAGAGTGACATTATATTAAGCTATTGTCAACATACAGTTGGCAATAGCTATTATGTGAAATAATAATGTTGTGTAAACTGACAATTTAAGTCGCTTATTATTATTGTAAATTATTAATACGTAGACCATCAATGTCACTGATTTTATTATTGTAAATTGGGCGTGTCAACATACCTTTTGTCAACAAACCTAAAATAAATAATGATTAATATTAAGATCATGTGATAGTCGATATCCGCCTTGTTTGCGATGGCAGTGTTATAAAAGTACCCTACCTCGACAGAGAGGGGACAGTCTTGTATCGACAGCCCAGAGCAAACACAGCGGACCTTACTGAAGTTAAGTATTCTTATATTTTATTATAATGTAATGTAATCATTTGCCTTTTATAGGTTACCTGTTGTAACTGTGTACCAAATATGTACCTACTACTTTACTCAACGTTCTAATGTTTTAAAAGATGTGTGTTATGGAGTTTCTTTGCCCTTTCTTCTCCATGACTAAACACCTTAGCGAAACGGGTGGTAGATTCATTTTAATATAAATAGATCAATGCTGAACAATACAATTCAATTATTATTCGACTTGGTTGGTTTTACTTCTGTATTTATCACCTACCCTCTTGTGCTATTTATTTTATACATTGAGATAAAAGTAAACACTAGGTTGTTAGCTTCTGATTATTATAGAAGCCTGTTTAGATGATTAGGATTCTTACTTTGAAATAATACAGCAGATGCTTTGCTTGATTTTTAATTACTTAGTATTTGGCCTTACCTGACAAATAATTAAATGATAACTTTCATTAGTAATCATTGGATTTAATTTATCATCACTATTAAAGCCCACTGTCTTAACTTCTCTCTCTTTATCATAATCTCACACGCGCGAGGCACGCGCCACTCTTTCTTTGCTGGTCGTTACTTGTTGCAAATATGCTGCCGCTGATTTATGATTCGCTAAGAAAGAATTTTTGTAAATTCACCCCTTAACGGGGTAAATCAGGGGTTTGAAATTTATGTAGTCCACGAGGACCAAGTCGCGGGCATAAGCTAGTATCTACATAAAGTTTACGGGGAAGAACTTATATAACACTAGCTTCTGCTCGCGGCTTCGCCCGCGTGGCCTATAGGAAACAAATGGCGTTTCATCCATTTGGGGCGGGGGGATTTTCTCATAGTAGATTGTTAGCTGACACCTAACCTCAAGAAAAAACCTTTAACCTTTACAAATTTCAAGTTACTAACTAACTTTAATCCCATATTTTCCACCCTATATGGGCCAATTTTCCAAAAATCCTGAAACACGTATTTCTTTATTGGTGACCGAAAACCCAAATACCAATTTTCATGCAAATAACTTGAAAAATGGCGGACTTTCATACAAACTTCCATCCTCCATTTAACCCACTTAGGGGTGGAATTTCGAAAAATCCTTTCTTAGTGGATACCTACTCTTTACGAAGAATAGACCCTCCAAATTTCATGTCTTTAGAACCAGCGGTTTAGGCTGTGCGTTGATATATATGTCAGTCAGTCAGGACTTTGAATTTTATATATAGATTAGTACATGTCTACGACCTACGTGACAAAATGAATCCGTTAGCAAAACAAACCACAAGGAAAAGGAGGTCAAGCAATATGATACGGTAGCTGTAGGTATTACGTATGTATGTACTAGGCTGTGTACTTACAAGAAAACAGACCGGACGTGACTGGCGAATCTTAACAAACAAAAACATTTGAAACTAATCTATCAGTTAGTTTGGTTTTTAGTGTAAAACCACAGTTCACGACATGGAACAAAAGCATTCCAAAAGGACACACACAAGCGTCAAAGCAGGCGTCAAAAACGGCATGCTGAAGTTGACAAAGTTTTATATTAAACATTAAATTAGTGTTAGGTAAAAAAAAAATCCGACGAGTTGAGAACCTCCTCCTTTTTAGGGTTCCGTACCTCAAAAGGAAAAACGGAACCCTTATAGGATCACTTTGTTGTCTGTCTGTCTGTCTGTCTGTCTGTCTGTCCGTCTGTCTGTCAAGAAACCTACAGGGTACTTCCCGTTGACCTAGAATCATGAAATTTGGCAGGTAGGTAGATCTTATAGCTGACATTTGGGGAAAAATCTGAAAACCGTGAATTTAGGGTTAGATCACACAAAAAATATTAAATTGTGGTCATGAACTAATAATTAGTATTTTCAACTTTTGGAGTGAGTGACTATATCAAGTGGGGTATCATATGAAAGGTCTTCACCTGTACATTCTAAAACAGATTTTTATTTATTTTTATGTATCATAGTTTTTGAATTATCGTGCAAAATGTCGAAAAAATACGACAGTAGTACTGAACCCTCATTGCGCGAGCCTGACTCGCACTTGGCCGGTTTTTTAATAATAGTCAAGTATGTATAAATAAGCGACAAAGTATAAATCTCGTAAAGACGTATACATACAAAGAAAGTTATGTATATAGAATTCAATTCTCTGCTATTTTGATCCCTACACTGATTCTCCGAAACCAACACATAACTTCATATAAAGTCCTTTACTTATTTTACTAACCTGATTGGGGTAAAAAGTAAGTTACAGATTCAGGTATGTTTTTACATCATCTCGAGAAAAGCGTTTAACTTTATAACATTCCGCACATTATTTCTGTAGATTTCCACTAGATGTGTCACTGGCCCTAATAGAAAGTAAAATGTGAAAAGAGATAAATGAAATAGAGGAAAAGCGAGTTAACTGAAATCTATAGCTATCAAGTTATTACTTGAAGCGACTGTCACTTGTATTGAGTTACCGACTTTCAACTTGTAAAAGTACAGTTAAGTAGATACTTAAAACACTAGAAAGTTTGACGCACAGCTTTCGCATCTAAATTACTTTTAAAAGGTTTGTAAAGTTATCGATAACGACTAATATCTTTTATACTAATCCATACTTAATATTATAAATGCGAAAGTGTGTCTGGTCTGTCTGCTAGCTTTTCACGGCCAAACAGTTTAACCGATTTTGATGATATTTGGTACAGAGTTAGCCTAAATCCCGGGGAAGGACATAGGCTACTATCCCGGAAAATTAAAGAGTTCCCACGGGATTTTTAAACCTAAATCCACGCGGACGAAGTCGCGGTCATCATCTAGTTAATGAATATGATTAAAGGTACGTATCTCCAAATCTACAATTATTATTACAGATTGATAATAAAAAAAAAATTAAAAAAAAAAAAATCGTCACGAAAAAAATCGAGGTGCACCTATTATGCTTATAATAAAAATACTTATGCTTATAATATGTATTTTTATTTATCTACTTACTGTAATGAAGTAATTTAACATTATAGTACCTGTAAACAAAAAAAAAACACAATTTAGAAAACGTACATTTAAAACATTTATGATAGGGAGTTCGTTTTTAAGTTGTAGGAATATGGAGTGTAATACAATAAATAACATTTAATAGGGATAGCGAGCAAACGAGCAGGCGGGTACACCTGATGTTAAGTGATTACCGCCGCCCATGAACATTTGCAGCACCAGAGGAGCCGCGCATGCGTTGCCGACCTTTTAGGAATTCGTTGGTCCGCCCCTTGAATAACCCCATGTTGTAATCTAGTGGGAACACCGCCGATGGGAGTTGGTTCCACAGTTTGCATGTGCGTGGAAAGAAGGATCTAGCACAGCGGACGATCGAAGTGTATCGAAGTCCTTACGGTGGCGCGCGGTGCGGTTGTAGAAAAATGAGGGTGGAACGAGGTCAAAAAGCTCTTCAAAGCACTCCCCATTATAAAGGTATACCTATAACTGACGGGCAATACAGTGATGGATTGACTTATCACACAAGGCCTATGATGTCATGAGTCATGCGTGACGACAGTACACAGACAGTACAAGACTCCTCATAGACGCACATTCCTACGCCTCTACACATTGCGATGAGCACATTACGTGTACATCCAAACTGCCACGCCTGTTCGTAGTAAATGATTTGAATTCTTGCGAGAGTGAAACAGTATGAATGTACTTCTTAAATTACTATACCTATATTCACAAAAAAAGCTGTGATAGCGTAGTGGTTAGGACGTTTGCCTTCTAATCGGAGGTCAGGCTTTCGATCCCGGGCGACCTCTAACTTTTCGGAGTTTTATAATTGTTATTTTTATAATAAAATCGACCTTTAGAAGGAGATAGCGGATTTGTAGAGCACTGTCTCTATCGTTGAGACCGACAAAACGTCATATAGGTATGAGTGACAGAGACAACGCTCTACAAAGCCGAAATGTCATTCTAAAGGCCGATGTACATTATTTTCTACCGCGTTCTGTATATAGGTAGTCTTGTGTCTGTGTAGTGCACAGAATCAGTACCCTAAACCCTTATTATAAATGCGAAAGTGAGTTTTTTGTTGGTTTAATGGTTTATTGGTTTGTCCTTCAATCACGTCGCAACGGTGCAACGGATTGACGTGATTTTCTGCATGGGTATAGATAAAGACCTGGAGAGTGACATAGGCTACTTTTTATCCCGGAAAATTAAAGAGTTCCCTCGGGATTTTTAAAAAACCCAATTCCACGCGGACGAAGATGCGGGCATCAGCTAGTATATAATATAGTCAGGCCTGACTCATGAGCTTTGCCTGTGATCAATCCATCACTGTATTCCTGTAGCCAATAGGCGTCCGAACCTTATGTTCAACAAACCAAGGAAAACCTAATGTTATTAACCTGTCCATCAGCCGAACACGCCGGTGCTTTGTGTTAAAACAAACGATGTATTTTCGACGTCGGAAGTCGTGAGTCAGGCGGTTTTGTTTTGAGTTAGAAGCTCCAAATATAGGTACATATCCTTCTGAATATTAAAATGAAGGGCTTGGTCAAACAAGAAGCGTGACGGCAGCGACCAGCGGCGCACGACGGAAACTACACGGAACATATTGCGTCCGCGTGGATTTAGGTTTTTAAAAATCCCGTGGGAACTCTTTGATTTTCTGTAGAAGTCTATGTCCTTCCCCGGGATGAAAGCTATATCTGTACCAAATTTCGTCAAAATCGGTTGAACGGATGTGCCGTGATTGTGAAAGGCTAGCAGACAGACAGACAGACTGATACACTTTCGCATTTATAATATTAGTATGGCTGGATGAAGCGCGCCTATGTTTATTATGTACTGGGCCGGGCACACTGGCGCCTCAACTGGTAATTAGGGTCATTTTAATCCTAAGCTTGTAGTAGTGTTAATTGGATGTGTGTGCTTGTTTTAATTTTGTTGTAAAACGTGTTATTTTTATCACACGTCTCGGGACGCTGCCGCCTCGCGTCGTATATGTCCTAGGTTTTACTGAAAACATTGTTTTATACAGTTTTAGGTTCTCCTACAACAATAGGTGAATCATTACCGTGGGATAAATTTAATTAGGTCGATAGAGTATCTACCAATGTTCAGAATTCAGAAATATTATTTTGCAACAATAATGATGAGTTGAACTGACAATAGAATTCTCAGCTTTGTTCTGATGCCAAACTAATTTATTCTACAACTGTAACAAGGGTATAAAAAAGGAGATTTTATTTAATTGGACTGCATCATCATGCAGTTTAATAAAAAAAAAGTCTCAGGTGATCATCAGGTGAGATTGCAGTCAAGGGCTCCAGCCTTGTTTCAATTACAGCCTTGATCTAAATATATAAAAGAAAAAGATTGACTGATCTATCAACGTACAGCTCAAACTACTGGACGGATTGGGTTGAAATTTGGCATGCAGATAGCTATTATGACGTAGGCATCCGCTAAGAAAGGATTTTTAAAAATTCAACCTCTAAGGGAGTGAAATAGGGGTTTGAAATTTGTGCAGTCTACGCGGACGAAGTCGCGAGCATAAGCTAGTCCTCTAATAAAGTTGTGGTCGAAGTGAGAATTCCCTTTGCAGTGCCACGATTAGGCGTTGTGTGTCCCAAATAAATTGACCTACCGCGGTTGTTTGACAGCTACAATGTCACGATCGCAATCATCTCTGATTGGTTAATGCTCGCTCACTATTGGCCACAATGCATTGTTGCAACAAGAATCGCACAAATTCAGCCAATCAGAACAATTGAGATTGTAATAATGATTGATGCAGGTTTAAGACAATCGCCCTGCAAGTTCTGCTAAAATTGACATATGCTCGTACGGTGGCGCCAGCTGGCCGACGGTAGTGTCTTGAAACTTCTTTATATAGTCCAGATTGCAAAAAAACTCCGTTAGTGCGAGTACTGTCGGTGGTACATTTGTTCGGGACTACGTCATGAATTGTTATCGATTGAATAGCGCCATCTAGTTGCATCTGTGGCAACCGCCACATCCTCTTCTGAAATTTCTTTGTGAGTGCAACGATCACCTATTTCCTCATTTATCAGTCTTGTGTTTTCGTCCATCAAAGTAAATGTTTTTATCATATCACTGAACCGAAACAACAAATGTCTTTTATCCTGTTCCAATTTAAAGATGGTCCAATTTAAAAGATGGCCCAATTTGTCGTATGGCACGGGTGCGTCGACTTTATTCTGGAAGCCGTCCTGGATTTGCCGCCTCTTTGATCAGACGTTTCAATTACGTATAAAATAGGCCATCGTTTCAGATTTTAAAATAAACGTACAAAATCAACCACAGACAAACTGTTTTTGACGACCTCTGACGACTTATAAACAAGAGTTTTTAGGATTCCGTATCTCAAAAGGAAAAACGGAACCCTTATAGGGTCACTTTGTTATCTGTATGTCTGTCAAGAAACCTATAGGGTACCCTCCCGTTGACCCAGAATCATGAAATTTGTCAGGAAGGTAGGTCTTATAGCAGACATGAGGGGAAAATCTAAAAACCGTGAATTTGTGGTTAGTGTGACGTTGTAAATTTTGAACTACTAACTAGCGTTTCGCTTTTAATAAAAATCTATTTTGTTCAAAGTATGTTGGTGCCACCTAGCATCAAGGTGCAGAACTACGCGTGGGTCGATGTTCAGAGTTCATTCGAGCCACAATAGATGGCGTTTGCTTCGTTGTCAATTGTCGTAAAAATAAAACAAAATAATTAAATAAAACCATAATATCATTTGTTTATTGTTAAGTCATTAACAAAACGGTTCTTATAATATATCCTTAGGTTCCGCAAATATTCAAAAATGAATTGGCTTCATGATCAAACTAACTGAGAGCGGCCACACTCGGGTTGCGTCTGGCAACACCGATTGGTGAGATTTAGAATTTTTCTGGAGTCAACATGTGAAGACGAATTTTTTCGTTCCAGGAAAATCTCACTTTTTTTCGCCCATGGCTTCGCCTGGGAAAATACAATTGTTATAAATTTAGTCATCCTAACGTATTTCAATGTTTCATCAATTATGGTGAGTGAAAAATCAAGTAATGTGGATTCGACAAAATGGCGGTTTGGTTAGAGAAAATCCTAATTTCATGATTTCCCTTTCAGTTCCAGTTTATTTTACCTTCCCAAATAAATGAGGATAATGGGTTGTGGGTGGACTCCTGAAAACCATTGGTGGCCAGGAGTTCAATAGGTGAGTTGTGTTTGATCGGGAAAATTCCACGTGTCGAAATTTTCACACAGCACAAATTATAATCTTGTTTTTTCTTTGTTGCAGGGTTTCCGTTTTTAGTTTTCGGTTTTCCGTTTTTTTTGCTTTCGTTTTCCGTATTTATTTCTTTTGCACATTCACGTTGGCAACTTAATTTCTATGGATAAGACTTGGTGAAAATCTTTGTAAGGAAACATTTCGGTTGTGAAGAATCAAGTTAAATTGAGTTTTGGATCTTGGCCGATGCCGTCCAGCTACATTGCAGTCTTCGCACCTACAAGTAAGCAAATGTTTGTATCCTGGAACAGTTTAGTGAACCTTCTTAGTGTATGTGTACAGTAAGAACCCTGTCTTTACTACTGAGCTTTTATTTTGAAACAATTTTATGAATTTTACTGTGTCATTGTCTATTCCATGCCAATGGCATCTTAAATTTAAAACATAGATTTTATGTACTATCTACCTAAGGCATTCTAATGTATCTAAATTAAGTCTTGGCATTAAGCTAGAATAACTAAGCATTATTAGCCATCATTATGTATTAAGCGACCCCGGTAAAAGTTACATTAAAAACAATTTTGCCTAACATCTAGCAAATTTCATTTATAACACCTCATATACATTACAAGGGAGTCGACGGCTAGCTTCTATTCTTTACTAGGTAGATAGATCAAGTAAGTAAAATTATTTTTTTTTTCCTCTAATCTTTGTAAGGTGGTAGATTATTCCGTATCCGGGTATATTTCTATTCCGCCCAATTTACCACCCTTACAAATGGCGCCCGAACGTTTTTTTTATATAGTTATTTCAGTATATTTTGAGAAATTTTGTGAATTTTATGAAATGTACTCCGCTGATTGTACAATTTTCTAAGTAGTGACACATTGCAAAGAGCACTAAGCTGTTTTTTATGGTTAACTAACTAAATAATAACTAATAGTTAGAAATTTTGTTTGATAGTTTAAGTAATTTTCTGAGTATAGTCCAACAGTGGTTTTTTCTTATTTAATTAACACATTATAAATGGTGTTTATGCCGTTCAATTATGTTATTTGACTTACCTTGGAGGTGTATAAGTGAATGTTTGCCTTCAGTTTAGTAATAAACATTGCTTAACTGAGTTGTTGTTGGGTATTGCTTTCAATAGTAAGTACATCTTATGTTTGAAAATTCCGGTAACTTAGTATAATTAAAGTTTTGAAACGCTATGTGCCGTTAACTAGTTACACACATACATTTATAAATACTAAGAGTTACAACTTGTGAAACTAAATATATAAACTATATTCAGAGATTACATTAAGTTCAAGTAGGAAGTTATGAACAATTTTTTTTCAGTGACTTGATACTTCATTATTTTGTTGAAATTTTGTTTAGAGCTGTGTTAAGGTTATGATAAAAGCTACTTCACACACAAAACATGTTAAGTTTAATTGAATGCTGGTAGTTTAAAGTGACATTTAGAAACAGATTTTGTTGTATTTTAGGTTATGTGTTAAAAGTGTAAAGTAACAGCCATCAAACCATTGCACAATCTCTTTGTTTTTTTGAAAGATAATATGCTAGTCAGAGTTCATTGCAACTTTGTTGCCTGTTTACTTTTGTAATTGTAAAGGTTGTAACACACTGTGTACTCATAAAGGTGATACTGCACCTTACAATCATTTATTCAATTTTGGGAAGTTTTATTTTGTTATATTTTGTTTACTATAGTAATAATATGTGCTTGTATTATTAACAATATTTTGGAATAGGAACATAATTGATAAAATAGGTTAGGATAGACTTAAGAATATTGTTTTTGTTGTGTATTTTGCTTGTGTATATTTAATAGTTTAAATAACTTCTTTTGTGTTTGTGTTTAACCAATTTGTATAAGGCTAAACATAGACAGTTACACAAGCTCGATATTTTGTTAAATGTGTTTTGACTTAACACAATGGAACAGACTTTTGCCCAGTTTCATTCACTTTTGAAGGACGAATTGTGTTATGAGGTATCCATTCGTTCCGAAACTCCAGCACCTACAGTGCTAGGTTTAAAGAAACAGTTAAAACAATTAATTCAGGAAATTCCTTCTGAATCAATTTTAGAGACGGATTTCACTTCTGAAAGTGAGTTAGGGGTTATTACTAAAAAACTTCAAGACTTAGAAGATTTATTAAAAAAGTGTTCTGACACTAAAGATAGACATGCCCTCTGTAGGTCTAAAGCTTTAGCTTCACATTTGTACTTTAGAATTTTGAGAATACAGTGTTCCGAACTCAGCTTAATAAGTAGGAAGAGTGAATTACATACAAAGTTGCAGAGTTTGATTTCCAGATTAGATGCTGACAATGAGTCGTCTCACGACGAATCACTGGATTCCGAGAGTACCGCCGTTGACTGCACTGGTGATAAAAATGTGGCCAAGTGGAAGTTAAATTTCAACGGACAGGGTGATCCGCGCAGTTTCATCGAACGCGTTGAGGAATATAAAAGATCTTATGGCGTTTCAGATGGAAAATTATTTGTTTCTGCATTTCATCTTTTTACAGGCCGAGCATTGTTATGGTACAGAGGCAACAAATGTCAAGTTTCGTCTTGGTCAGAATTGAAAACTTTATTTTTAGAGGAATTTGATGCAGTAGATTATGACTACAGGTTGCTAGGTGAAATTCGAGCAAGAACACAAGGCTCTGAAGAACCTGTGTCTATCTATTTCGCTATAATGTTTTGCATGTTTTCAAGGTTGTCAACACCACTTTCCGAAGAACAAAAGTTACAAATTTTATTACATAATATTCGCCCTTTTTACTCAGAACAATTAGCTCTTGTTGACATTAAGTCTGTCGCAATATTGAAGGAAAAGTGTCGCAAACTAGAGGCTGCGAGGCAGCGTTCCGCCTTATTTTCTGAGCCTACTAACAGTAAGGCAACTTTAAGTTCAGAGTTTGCTTACAAACAAGTGACAAAACAGATAAACACACTTTCAGTCACACCTGCACCTAAGGTTGATACAAGTAAAGGCACTGATTTTACGAAAACAAATAAACAACTATGTTACAAGTGCGGCAAGGGTAACCATTCCTTTAAATTTTGCAGGACAGTTCCGAAATTTATTAGATGTTTTTCGTGTGGACGTCAGAACTTTACAGTAAAGACATGTCCAAGTTGTAGTAAAAAGGCGATTAGTAAACCCGCTCCGGACAAAAATTCAAAAAACTAATTAGTAAGAACTGTGCAGAGACACAAGTAAATAACTTGGTCATTAACAACAAAACATCCCTTTTACCTGACACAGTTCTGTATTCAGTGGATAAACGAGACTTTAGGCCATATTTAAAGGTTTTTGTTGACGATTTTGAGATTACAGGTTTACTAGATTCCGGTGCTTGCGCGTCAATTTTGGGTAACCAGGCGCACAAGGTTTTTTTGAGATTCGGTTATAAATTGCATAGCAGTATTGATACCACATTTTCAGTGGCAAATGGAGACAAACTTGATTGCATGGGTTATATGTTTATTCCGATTACTTATAATTCCGTAACTCACATAATAAAATTTTTTGTAGTACCCTCTATAATAGCGGATGTTATTTTTGGCTGTGACTTTTGGAAAACATTTCAGTTAGCCCCTGGCATTTTTGATAATTTAGAATTAATTAAGGCACCTTCTCAATTTTACAATATTTGTGCGATTGATAATGAACAAATTCATACCATCACTTCTTTTGAAAACTTATCATCTCAACAGAAAGAATTAGCCCAGTCTGTAGTAAATAAATTTTTAGATATTTCTTCAACGAAAATTGGATTGGGTAGAACAAAATTAATTGAACATGTTATTGACACCGGTGATGCCTTGCCAATAAAAATAAAACAATATCCACTTTCTCCCGAAAAGAAGGAAGCTTTAAGTAAAGAGTTAGATAGGATGCTGGAAATGGACGTAGTTACTCCGAGTGAAAGCCCTTGGAATAACCCAGCAATTTTAGTGAAAAAGGCAAATGGAGACTGGAGATTTTGCCTAGATTGCAGGAAATTAAATTCAGTGACAAAGGGGGATTCATACTCAATACCGTACATTCCACAAATTCTAGATAGCTTGAAAGAGGCAAGGTTTTTATCATCGATTGATTTAAGTTCAAGTTTCTGGCAAATTCCGTTAGCTAACGACTCTCAGGAAAAAAACCAGTTTTACAGTTCCTGGTAGAGGGTTTATTCAAATTTAAAGTCATGCCGTTTGGCCTATGCGGTGCACCAGCACGACAGCAGAGGTTAATGGACCAGTTATTTAATCAAATTTTGTAGTGATATTGAAAATGGAATAGTATTTTGTTATATAGATGATATTGTTATTTGTTCTGCTGATTTTGAAACCCATTTAATTTTATTAAACAGAGTTCTGGATAAACTAAAAATGGCTCAACTATCCATAAATTTTGATAAATGTAATTTTTTTCGAAACTCTTTGAAATATTTAGGGTATATAGTGGATGAATTTGGTTTACGCACAGATCCTGGAAAAGTTGCCGCAGTTTTGAACTTTCCGACCCCAAAAACTGCACAGGAGGTAAAGATTTTCCTAGGCACTTGTTCTTGGTACAGGCGCTTTATTAGGAATTTTTCAACCATCGCTGCACCACTCAATAGACTAACGAGTAAAGGAAAGAACGCACCTAAATTTGAGTGGAGCGAACAGGCAGAGGTAGCATTTAATACATTGAAGAATGCGTTGGTAACCGCACCTGTTCTTGCGGTACCGAATTTTGAAAAACCATTCAAAATACATTGTGATGCTTCTGCATATGGTGTTGGCGGTATGCTAACGCAAGAAACCGATGGTTGCGATCATCCCATTGCGTATGTCAGTAGGAGCCTAAATAAAAACGAAAGGAATTACAGCGCGACGGAACGCGAGGCTCTAGCTGTGATTTTTGCAGTGGAGAAATTTCAGGCTTATTTTGGTTCCAAGCCAGTCACAATTATCACAGACCATGCATCCCTAAAGTGGTTCTTAAATTTAGAAAATCCCTCAGGACGACTCGCCAGATGGGGTTGTAGATTATCACAGTATAATTTTGTTATCGAACATAGGAAGGGTTGTGATAATGTAGTTCCGGATACCTTGTCGAGACTCATACACGTAGATGTAGTTGGTGATCGTAATGATAACTCTAGTCAACAAGTTTTGGTAGATGACTGGTATGACAAAACATTTAATGGCTGTAAAATCAATCCAGCAAATTTTCCGAATTTTAGTATTTTGAACGATAAACTATATCGTTACAGTAAATGTAAATACCAGCTTCTCAGTGAGTTCGACTGGAAAGAGGTAGTCCACAAGAACGACATCCTTAGAATTATGCAACAAAACCATGCAGATGCAACTGCAGGTCATTTTGGTGTGTTCAAAACTCATCGCAGATTATCCCTCAGATATTTTTGGCGTGGTATGTATAAGGACGTGGTTGAGTACGTTAAGAATTGTGATACTTGCTCTGCGTATAAACACACGACATCAGCCACTCCAGGTCTGCTAGGGAAGCCTAAAGTCTGCGAGAGACCTTTTCAGGTCATTTCGGCTGATTTAGTCGGACCTTTGCCTAGGTCTAAATCAGGATTTACATTTCTTTTTGTGGTGACGTGTTGTTTTTCGAAATATACAATGTTGTTTCCGTTACGGCGTGCCACAGGTGCCGCTGTTGTTAAAGCGCTAGAGAATTTTGTAATTTTGAACCATAGTGTTCCAGAGACTGTGATTGTGGACAATGGGTCCCAATTTACAGGATCTGAATTCCGTAATCTCATTAAGCGTTATAATATTCCGAAATTACACTACACACCACTGTACACTCCGCAAGTTAACCTTGTTGAGAGGTACAATAAGGTTGTTATGACTGCTGTAGCCGCTTTTGTGAAAGATAACCACAGGTCCTGGGACGAAAACCTGTACAAGGTCCAGTTCGCCATAAACAGTGCGGTTAATGAATCCACTGGATTCTCCCCGTTCTTCCTTGTCCACGCTAGAGAACCGGTCTTAAATGGTTCCTTCTATAAGGACACGGATAAGGAGTACGAGGCCGGAATTCCAAGGGAGGAATACGCAGGAAAGTTTGGAACTTTGGAGGACATATTTGGTCAGGTTAGGAGAAATTTGTTTCAGGCTCATGCAGAGTATGCAACGCATTACAACTTAAGGCGTAGGTCTGCAAGCTATTCTGTTGGGGATATAGTGTGGGAAAAGACCTATCCACAAAGCGACGCTACAAATTTTTTCGCAGCTAAGCTGGCACCTAAGTATGAAAAGTGCAGGGTTGTCAAGGTTTTGTCACCTTTGGTTTATGAACTAGTTAGAGTAGCTGACAACCACCTAATAGGCACTTGGCATATTAAGGATATTAAGAAGTAGATATTTGCAATTACTTAGTTTGGTCTAAACTGTTTGAATATTTAAGTTATCAATATTCAATTAGGAATTTGAATGAGTGTAGTGATGTTCTGAGTTAACAGTTACATTACCATGGTTCAGTTGAGGAGGAATGTAGTGGATGTATGTAGGGATGAATATGTGATGATTGGAATGTTTGTGGTAGACCAACCGGTTGAGAAAGTAAAAATGCAAATATCGTACTTTGGGGATAACGAAAAGGGGGGGGTTTTGTGTTTTGTTTTCGTTTTCCTTCTAGATAATGGATCATTTCTGTTATTTTTTCCGATTCTGTTCCGAGATCTATTTTCTAGGAGAGTTATTTCGTTTTTTTTCTCATATTCCGATTTTGATTCGGTTTTATTTTTCCGAATGGGATAGAGAACGGTTGCCATATCAGATGGACCCGTTCACAACCAGATTTTCCGTATTTGTTGAGTAACAAATATTACGATGGTAGTTTAAAAGAGTGAACCACCGTAGGCCTAGACGCATTCTATCAGTCAGCTGAAGAATGATGCCAAGATGTTTCCACTCAAGTGTCTTAGACACCATGAAGTTTTTTTGTATATATTCTTTTTAGAAGTTAGGGTTGTGTAGTTAAGTATAATGTATAAAACCTTACACTGTTTTCAGTATATTTATTTTGTTAGACAATTTTCCTTGTTAGTAGTAGATGTGCGTTCACGCGTAACTTCTGTGTTTTTTTTTGTTTGTTTGTTTCAGGCAAATTGTTAGTAGTTGTTGGATGACGCTGAGGGCAGCGTGGTTCAACCTGTTGAACCTTTTCGTAGGAGGGGAAGTATTGTGACGTTGTAAATTTTGAACTACTAACTAGCGTTTCGCTTTTAATAAAAATCTATTTTGTTCAAAGTATGTTGGTGCCACCTAGCATCAAGGTGCAGAACTACGCGTGGGTCGATGTTCAGAGTTCATTCGAGCCACAATAGATGGCGTTTGCTTCGTTGTCAATTGTCGTAAAAATAAAACAAAATAATTAAATAAAACCATAATATCATTTGTTTATTGTTAAGTCATTAACAAAACGGTTCTTATAATATATCCTTAGGTTCCGCAAATATTCAAAAATGAATTGGCTTCATGATCAAACTAACTGAGAGCGGCCACACTCGGGTTGCGTCTGGCAACACCGATTGGTGAGATTTAGAATTTTTCTGGAGTCAACATGTGAAGACGAATTTTTTCGTTCCAGGAAAATCTCACTTTTTTCGCCCATGGCTTCGCCTGGGAAAATACAATTGTTATAAATTTAGTCATCCTAACGTATTTCAATGTTTCATCAATTATGGTGAGTGAAAAATCAAGTAATGTGGATTCGACAAAATGGCGGTTTGGTTAGAGAAAATCCTAATTTCATGATTTCCCTTTCAGTTCCAGTTTATTTTACCTTCCCAAATAAATGAGGATAATGGGTTGTGGGTGGACTCCTGAAAACCATTGGTGGCCAGGAGTTCAATAGGTGAGTTGTGTTTGATCGGGAAAATTCCACGTGTCGAAATTTTCACACAGCACAAATTATAATCTTGTTTTTTCTTTGTTGCAGGGTTTCCGTTTTTAGTTTTCGGTTTTCCGTTTTTTTTGCTTTCGTTTTCCGTATTTATTTCTTTTGCACATTCACGTTGGCAACTTAATTTCTATGGATAAGACTTGGTGAAAATCTTTGTAAGGAAACATTTCGGTTGTGAAGAATCAAGTTAAATTGAGTTTTGGATCTTGGCCGATGCCGTCCAGCTACATTGCAGTCTTCGCACCTACAAGTAAGCAAATGTTTGTATCCTGGAACAGTTTAGTGAACCTTCTTAGTGTATGTGTACAGTAAGAACCCTGTCTTTACTACTGAGCTTTTATTTTGAAACAATTTTATGAATTTTACTGTGTCATTGTCTATTCCATGCCAATGGCATCTTAAATTTAAAACATAGATTTTATGTACTATCTACCTAAGGCATTCTAATGTATCTAAATTAAGTCTTGGCATTAAGCTAGAATAACTAAGCATTATTAGCCATCATTATGTATTAAGCGACCCCGGTAAAAGTTACATTAAAAACAATTTTGCCTAACATCTAGCAAATTTCATTTATAACACCTCATATACATTACAAGGGAGTCGACGGCTAGCTTCTATTCTTTACTAGGTAGATAGATCAAGTAAGTAAAATTATTTTTTTTTCCTCTAATCTTTGTAAGGTGGTAGATTATTCCGTATCCGGGTATATTTCTATTCCGCCCAATTTACCACCCTTACAAATCACAACAATGTACATCACAAGAAAAAAATTAAAATGTGTTCATGAGCAAATATTGCTATTTTCAAACTTTCAAAGTAAGATTACTATATCAAGTGGAGTATCATATGAAATTGCTTTATTTGTACATTCTAAAACAGATTTTTATTTATTTTTAGACATAATAGTTTTTGATTTATCGTGCAAAATGTCGATAAAATATGATTGTAGTACGGAACCCTCAGTGCGCGAATCGGACTCGCACTTGGTCGTTCTTGCGTTTGATAGGCAGATAAACCAAACAAGGTAGGTGGGTAGGTTAACGATGTTTTAGGAGTTTGTCTTTGATCTTGTAAAAAAGAATAGTACTTACCTACCGATTGAGGCTTGGTTTAGTTTATATACCGTGCACGGGCCGTATTCTGCAATATATTATTTTATTTATTGACTAGCTTATGCTCGCGACTTCGTCCGCGTGGACTACACAAATTCAAACCCCTATTTCACCCGTTAGAGGTTGAATTTCAAAAATCAGTCAGTCAGTCAGTCAGTCAGTCACCTTTTCCTCTTATATATATTTAGATATACCAATCGTATAAATGTGAAAGTGTTCGTTTGTTTGTCGGTTTATCTTTCAATCACGCCCCAATGCAACGGTGCGACAGATCGGCGTGCCTTTTTGCGTAGATATTGGCAGGGGTTTGGAATTTTATAATTTTTCTAAATTTCTGGTCTGGTCTGGTGGGAGGCTTCGGCCGTAGCTAGTTACCACCCTACCAGCAAAGCCGTGCCGCCAAGCTATTTAGCGTTCCGGTATGGGTTTAATAAAACTGCCATACCCGCTCCAGGTTAGCCCGCGTCCATCTATAGATTGCATCATCACTTACCACCGGGTGAGGTTGCAGTCAAGGACTAACTTGTATCTAAATAAAAAAAAGCTAGTAGCTAATAAGGAGTGTCTATTAATAAAGCACGGCTTTGGTCGACGGTCAGTTAATCCGGATGTTACATAATCCGCAGTCAATCCGAATGTTACACAATCCGCAGTCAATCCGGATGTTACATAATCCGTCAATCCGGATGTTACATAATCCGCAGTCAATCCGGATGTTACATAATCCGCAGTCAATCCGGATGTTACATAATCCGTCAATCCGGATGTTACACAATCCGCAGTCAATCCGGATGTTACATAATTCGTCAATCCGGATGTTACATAATCCGCAGTCAATCCGGATGTTACATAATCCGCAGTCAATCCGGATGTTACATAATCCGCAGCAGTGGAAACTATGAGCGTACCTCACAGGACGTCCTATACGCCTGCTACATCACAACTAGCGGCCGGTGGGCAGCGCGCCTAATAGCCAATTTATTTGTATGCTAGGGCTGTCACCTAGACTTATCCTATCACTGTCGATTAGCAAGAAATGAGTTGAGTCGCGCTCGTTTTCCAACCTTTTATATGCAGTCCTTTTTTCGTTTGCCTGGTCGCTTTGTCTGTCTGATAATAAAAAGAACATCCGGCTGAGTTTGTTGTGGGCCCTTCTCAGACCTGGACGCGTTTGGAACCCTCGTAGCTTTAAAGTTTACGTAACTAATTATCACCACTAACTATATCATCTGTCTACTCAGCATATCTATCATACTTCGAATAAGTGATTTATTTGACTTTGTCCGATTTTTTTGCATTCACGATAAGTTTGACTTATCCACTTGCACCCTATTTTGCATTTGGTGACTGGCTACATTGCCAGTGGGTCCTGTTTTAAAGCGGTAGATACAGCGAAGTAGGGGAGGAGGTTTTTTTTAGTTCGTAGGCCGTTGGGCAGCAATCCCAATGGAGTCGGGCATGCCGTCGCAAACACCGAGGTATCCATGAGGATTTTTCCTCCTCCCAAATAAAAAATCCATACTAATATTATAAATGTGTCTATGTATATATGTGTGTGTGTGCGAAAGTGCGTCTGTCTGTCTGTCTATCTGCTAGCCTTTCACGACCCATCCGTATGCATTTAGGTATGAACTTATTTTACGGCAGGTTATAATGAAAAATAATCATTGATTTGTTACAATGAGGGTAAGCAGTGCGTTTATGCTTCTATGAGCTGCACGCCACTGCTTGCATCCCGGCGAAGGACATAGGCTACTTTTTATCCCGAAAAATCAAAGAATTCCCACAGGATTATTAAAAACCTAAATCCACGCGGACGAAGTCGCGGGCATAATCTAGTAAAAAAATAAAATAAAAAAAGGTAGTTCGTAGCAACCCTAATGTAAAAACAATTGTTGTTCGTTTTAGCCTTGAATAGATTGCACGTGGCGCGGGTCACGCAAGTTCAGCCTGCAGCACCTCAATGGTATCAGATTATGAATGAGTCGACGTAAAAATAGACCTCAGTTTCAATGTGTCACATGATATTGGAGGCCTAAAACGCATTTCACACCACAGTGGCGTGGGTCCGTCATCAATGTTTCACACTATGGGATATAAATTATATTATAGTCCGGTCAAAATTTAATTTTATTTTATTTTATTTATTTTTTGCAATTAACAGCGATATATACAATATAATTTTACATAATAACAGACTGAAAATAAGGCCAAATAGGATTACAATTTTTTACAGATTACTTAAATAGATATTAAATATAAATTTATAACAGTAGGTTTGATAATTTAAACAAGCTTTACAATAATATAATAATATGAAAATATAAAATAAACATTAAAGGTTACAATAATTCGCATAGGGCTACTTTACTGATAAAAAGTTACTGATTTGCCTAGTTGTCAAATACCGTATTATTTGACAGGTTCCATGTTTCACACCGAGTTAGAACGAAGCAGTTTTATTTGACACTACGCGACGCACTTCCTAACGGCATCGGCACTTTTGTGAAAATTTATAATTTTGCTTTTTAAAATTTATAATTTTAACAATTTTTGTATGTATGTTTATGTTAGTTTGTACTCGTAGTTTAATTAGTGTAATTGGATTTATGGCCGTTCTAATTAAATAATAAATAAATAATAATAATAATAATCATGTAAATACAACCTTGGCCCATAATTGCGAGACTGGAATATTAAAGCATTTTATTAGCCGACAAACTAAACTATTTATTGATGAATAGAAATTCCACGAGGACATTTTGAAATAAAGGTTCGTTAAATAGTTGGGAGTGCTGCTTGTAGGGAAGGCCTGGACGTCCACAGGCAAATGATGATGATGATTCAGATTTAAATAACTTAAATACAAGAATGAGTTTCCTACCCTATGCACTAGGAAAGCCCTGTATTGCAGAAGGTAGAGTTCCTCAGGGATACAAAATGCCAAAGTAAATAAAACGTAGGTTTAGTTCAAGAAAAACACCGCGCCTTGGCACCGTCACGTCGGTGTGTCTTTTCATTTTGCTACAACAAAGAATACTTTAAAAACAAAACAAATATAAAAAAAATTTACAAAAAAAATAAAAACCGACTTCGATACACAAACACTAAAAATTTAAAAATAATTTAACTTATTACCGAATATATTATGAATACAAGAGTTAATATAGTTCCATAATAATACTTTTTGGTGCCGGTGATCAGTCCAGGCGTCTTCGAGTAATCAGGAAACAATCATAAAAAAAAAAAGATTCCGACGAATTGAGAAACTCCTCCTTTTTTTGAAGTCGGTTAAAATACATACGTTGAAAGGTTATTAAATTAGACAAAGTATGCTTGTTTATACGAAACGGTTCGTTCGTTTGTTGTTCTTGGTCTACTTTCAACATCTCCACGCTGTATAGGTGCTGTTCAATCTAGGTGGTGTTGACATCCGCCACTTCCGCGATCTTCTTACACGCAGCCTTGTTGTTTGTTTAAACACAGACAATTGCGTTATGTTCTGTCAACAAGTTCTTTTTTCAACGCTCTCTATCAATCCTATCTGTAATCTGGCGATAAGTTACTTAGCAACGTTGTTACATGTCATAAATTGAACGGTATTTTTGACAAATAACCACGTTGCTAATTATCAGCAGATTTCAGATAGAATGATTAATTATTATCACCACCCCTATTATAAATGCGAAAGTGTGTTTGTATGTTGGTTTATTGGTTTGTCCGTCAATCACGTCGCAACGGTGCAATAGACGTGATTTTTTGCATTTTGCATAAAGACCTAGAGAGTGACATAGGCTACTTTTTATCCCGGAAAATCAAAGAGTTCCCACGGGACTTTTGAAAACCTAATTCCACGCGGACGAAGTCGCGGGCATCAGCTAGTAGGTATCTATATTAAGGGTAGGTGACTTAATATAGAACGCCATTAAGATATACAGTCTTAATCACCGATACAATCCATAACAAGGCGTACCTACTTAGTCCTAGAATGAATTAGTTAGGTATATAAATAGCACCCCATTCATACAACCAGCACAGCTATTTTAGTCTGTACAACTACCGACTACCGGGTGTATTGAACTAAGAGCCAGCGCGTGCCAGACCTTCGTTATTTTATAAAATCTGAAAGTTTTTCTGCGTATTGTCCCCAAAACTGGGAGGAACGTTTGTTTAGATGTTTGTTTGTATCATGGTGGCTTTGGGAGATACCAGAAAGAAGAAAGAAAGAAATAAAAGACGTTTATTTATACAATTGTGCCACACATCACAACTTAAAGCTAAGAGCTGATTGTTCCGGCGCTTCTTCCACCTGAGAACAAGCAAAAGAAGCGCAAAAAATGTTACGTCAAAGTATAAAGTCTAATTTTTTTTTCTTCAGAATAGTATTAGGAATCACGTCATGCATTTGCAGACACTTAGTATCATGGCAACCCCCTGCCAGACACCCTCAAAGTTTAAAATTTTAAGGGTGTCTGGCAGGGGGTTGACACGACGCTAATGTCTGGCAATGCATGACGTGATTTCAAATACTATTCTGTAGAAAATATTAAAAAATTAGAAAAGTTATACTTTGAAGCAAGATTTTTTATACCTTTATTACCTGTTATCTCCCGAAGCCACCATGATACAAACAAACATTTCTCCCAGTGTTGAGGACGCATAGAAGCTTTCAGCTTTTATAAAATAAGGAACGTCTGACACGCGCTGGCTCTCGCTCTATACTTACTACTCCATATATTCTTTTCGCGTTTTATGAATCATTTCGGATGAACCTACTCAAACAGTTCGCTCCGGGATTCTGAATAATACATGTTACGTAAAACTGAATAAAAACATAACGTATTTTCAACTCTAGTCAATGGAAAGCTCCACAGTTTAGAATAACGACGCAAGGTTGCCTGTTTTTCGTTTTTAGGGTTCCGTACCTCAAAAGAAAAAAGGAACCCTTATAAAACCACTTCATTGTCTGTCAAGAAAACCTATCAGACAGACAACAAAGTGATCCTATAAAGGTTCCTTTTTTTCTTTTGAGGTACGGAATCCTAAAAATGGGAACATTATAGAAAATGTTTTATAACGATCCCATTCCAACACTAGGTATAAGAATGTACTCGAAGACATTTTCTCCGTTCAATGGTAGCGTGATGGGGGACCATATAACAGCTCGAACGCCATAAAAACAAGAACACTTCAAACAATCTAACTGCAGTTCAAACTTTCCCATGTATTTCTCGGTAGCATGATGTCGACTTCTGAGATTATGTCGTTGACGGTAAGTATTTGTTTCCACGCATTTAAGGTGGTTCGATACATACGGCCGCGAAAATTCATGTTTTAGTTAGTTTTTCGAAAATAATAGACTAATCATACATCGAAAGCTTATGGTAATGAGTTTTGCGGGCATAACATTTATGCATCTACATGTTTTTCCATGAAAACTTTGGTCAAAAATACTCATTTACTTCATATTTGTTCCTGAAACATAATTTTCTGAATTTTACCAGATTTGCAAGTGAAGTGTGTGTGAAGTAGATCCGGAAAATTTGCATCAATCATTGTTACAATCGCAATTGTTGTGATTGGCTGAATCGGTTACGTATCTCGCAATCATTGCTGTCAAACGTCACACGTGACAGCGGCTACAGAGACAGCAATAACCACAAAGCAAAATAAGAAGAAGAGAGACAGCAAATGAACTGTCGCATTGCTACTGCTGTCGCGTTGCTGTCGCTACTACAACGTTTTACGTAATCACGCCGCGGGATGTGCGTAGTAAGCACAGTGTAGAACGACTTCCAGCCCGGACCGATAACATGAAGGTGGTGGTAAGCGGGTGGATAAGGAAGGCGGGGGACCAAATCAAATCAAATCAAATAATTTATTCAAAATCCATACTAATATTATAAATGCGAAAGTGTGTCTGTCTGTCTGCTAGCTTTTCACGGCCCATCCGTTAAACCGATTTTGATGAAATTTGGTAGGTACAGAGTTAGCTTACATCCTGGGGAAGGACATAGGCTACTTTTTATCCCGGAAAATCAAAGAGTTCCCACGGGATTTTTAAAAACCTAAATCCATACGGACGAAGTCGCGGGCATCAGCTAGTAGGGAATAAATTACACTTTTTGACTGACGATTTTTGGATTTGTAAGATATACCTAGTCCTAGTGGTGATAATTTTTACGAAAATTAAAACTAAAGCTACGAGGTATGATAGCGCGCTCTTGAAAAAGGCCATACGTCCAGCACTGGGCGCATACAGTAGGGCGATTTCGTAAAACATGCATCAATCATTATAATTTATTACATTCTCAATTGTTGTGATTGGCTGAACTTGTGCAATGCTTGTTGCAACAATGCATAGTGAGCAAGCGTCAACCAAACAGAGGTGATTGCGATCGTGACATTGTAGCTGTCATTCTACCGCAATCGCGCAGCTGGCTGTCACTGTGCAGTTGACACATAATTGGGTATTTTCCTACTTTTGAATTTGATAAATATTGTTACTTTATTATAAACTAGGATAAAAATAATGACGTTCGCTGAAAAAAATATTAATCCAACAAAGATTTACAAAGTTACAGGCATTTTAATTTTGGAGTGGGAGGGTCTTCTATCTCTTTCTCGCAAAACGAAAATTTATATGAAACCGCACGTAGCTACTGTGGCATTAGTGAGGTGTGACGTCAAAATGCTATATCGCTATCTCTGTCTAATCAGAAATATTTAAATGCTTATAACTTTTTTGTTATTTGATCGATTTAATTATGATTTAATTAGTTTTTTCAGTTTACGTCATTATTTTTATCCTAGTTTCTATCTCATGCTGACTGATAGTTGTGTGAACTGCATCAACTGCAATTTAGTTTACAGCCCGAATGCTGTCTTGATACGTCTTCAAGTAGGAAAAACGTTACTTAATGCATCATTTACAGGAAAACGGATGAGAAAAATATGCCTATTAGTTTAGCCATTATTATTTATTTATTAATCAGCTATTTAGCCAACAGGATAATTCATACTCTTAGCATAATGCATACTAACAATACAAAACTAAGTTTAATCCATACTAATATTATCAATGCGAAAGTGTTTCTGTCTGTCTGTCTGCTAGCTTTTCACGGCCCAACAGTTCAACCGATTTTGATGAAATTTAGTAAAGAGTTAGCTTACATTCCGGAGACGGACATAAACTACTTTTTATCCCGAAAAATTGAAGAGTTCCCACGGAATTTTTAAAACCCTTAATCCACGCGGACGAAGTCGCGGGCATCAGCTAGTGTATGTATAATGTAACTACTTGATTATTTCTCACCATCAAATTATCCACGGAGTTGTAACCGCATATCACATATCCCATCACACGGTTCGCCATGTCTATCACAAACACATCACCATCACGATATCCAACTCTTATCACATCACATCACATCACACCATCACTTCCATGGTCTACACGCCTTCATAAAAACTTCCTCTTAAAGACGTTTTCTTAAAGTCGGTTAAAACTAATATGGTTAAAGTATTTATTAACCAATTAAGGAGTCTCCTGGTATCAATGAACAGTTAAAAATGAACTTTAACGATTCCAAAAACACTCAAAAATCACTTGAAACTTACCAAATTTTAGAAAAATATTAAAATTTAGGGTTCAATTAGAAATATCCTGGTTCTTAATTAGTAGAAACCAAAACATTGATAACGAAAAAAAAAACTGAAAAATCAATCGAAACCGTTATCAAACGTTCATAAAAAGCAAAATTTTGAAAGTCCGTTCAATAAATTGTTGTGAAATTCAATTTTTTTTTCTAAAAGAACGGTTCACCTAGTAAATGAAAACTGTTAGGATACGTGTAACATCTCGAATGAGTTGTAAACGACTGATTGAAGAGTTATTTGTGCTACCACTCCATTACTCTGTCATTATGATTTAGACTTTAATTCTTGAGGTTAGAGTTCAAAATTAATATCCACAGGGGTCCATTGAGATTACAGTTCAATTTGGACGCTAACGTGTGCGTGTTAGAGTTCAAAGTTGATTGTTGGTGGGGGAATGGATTATGGGACGCGGTTAAAGACTTGGGAAGTACATGCATGCAGCAATACTACTGACCAATGAATTTGTGAATTGGTTTCAAAACGTAGTAAGTTGAGTTAGGGACTTCACAGGTCTATCATTTTTCATCGATTTTTAGGGTTCCGTACCTCAAAAGGAAAAACGGAACCCTTATAGGATCACTTTGTTGTCTGTCTGTCTATCGGTCTGTCAAGAAACCTACAGTACAGGGTACTTCCCGTTGACCTAGAATCATGAAATTTGGCAGGTAGGTAGATCTTATAGCTGACATTTGGGGAAAAATCTGAAAACCGTGAATTTAAGGTTAGGTCACACAAAAAAAATTTAATTGCGGTCATGAACTAATAATTAGTATTTTCAACTTTCGAAGTGCGATAACTATATCAAGTGGGGATCATATGAAAGGTCTTCACTTGTACATTCTAAAACTTATTCTCGATAATGTCTATAATAATGAGCTCTAGCCCCATAATCTACCGCTATATAAAAAAATCACTTCATTTTATCAGAACAGTCCAAGACTCTATTGCCACCAAAAAATAATTCAGAGAAGACTATAAGATAAGCGGTTATCAATGAAGATGACCAAGTTTCGCATCTATTACAATTTCACCGGGTTATCGTGATTGCAGCTCACATTGAGTTACACAATGGGCGGCGCTACTTGTCTAGCTGATGCCCGCGATTTTGTCCGCGTGGATTTAGGTAGGTATTTTAAAATCCCGTGGGAACTTTGATTTTCCAGGATAAAACGTAGCTTATGTCCGTCTCCGGGATGCAAGCTAACCCTGAAGTAGTCAAAATTGGTGAAGCGGACACAGCAAAGTAGCTGACTAGCATAAGTAGCAGAGTACTATATACATGGGATATTCAGTGTGGCTAATTCTCTTGTACACAATCTCTAAACTAAACTAAAATGGCACGTCTATTTCTATCCCTTTCATAATGTTGCTTGCGGAAAAGATAGCACTAGATTTAGACCGGTTAATTCAGTTTAGTTTAGAGATTGTGTACAAGAGAATCGGCCCCGTTGTTACAGTGTTGAACTAACTTTAGAATTTGATTTTCGTATTTTTCATGAAATTCTGGTCTACCTATACTGCATAACTGTTTTCTAATTATAAACTTCAGATAAGAGATCTGAGAACACCAAATACGAGGCGATGTCGGTTATCGATGACCAAGTTTCGCGGCTATTACAATAATTTCAAGGGTTATCGTAATTGCAGGTCATATTAATTTATCGAATCAGAGCGCAACTTGTCATGCAGTCATTTCTTCATCGAAGCATGTAGTAGTACAACTTCAACACTAGTCAAGACATAATATTATCAGCTTTTGCATTAAAAAAAATATAAAATAAATAAATAAAAGTTTATTCAGCTCACAAAATATATAAACCAAATGTTAAAAATTACAAAATTAAAGCTAGATAAACTTAAAACTACGAGCTCGAAAATACTAAAACAAAAATGATGTCTTGTTTGAGCTGAAAGGGCTACTGAGTACTGCCTCAGCATGATGCTGCAGTTTTTGACTACTGCAGCGCTGATTTTCAGGCAGAGCCCTAGTGTCACGACCCGACAACGAAACAGTGGGGCTGATTCTCTTGTACACAATCTCTAAACTAAACTAAAATGACGTCTAAATCTATTGCTATCCCTGTCATAATGTTGCTAGCGGAAAAGCTAGCAACATTATGACGATTTAGACCTATTTAGTTTAGTTGTGTACAAGAGAATCGGCCCCATGTTCTCTATAAAATAAAAGTCAACTAACAATAAAATCTCAAGTATTAGTATAGTAATAAATATATTATTTTTACTTGTTTTATCATTGCCTAGTGCTAGTGGTTAAGACTCCGATCTCCGGGCCATTCGGGGGGTCTGGAGTTCAAATCTCGGTCTTGCATAACATTTCGGAGTTATGTAGCTTTAACGGTGCAGGAAAATCCTTTAGAGCCTCAATAGCTCAACCGGTAAAGGAGTGGACTGAAAACCGAAAGGTCGACGGTTCAAACCCCGCCCGTTGCACTATTGTCGTACCTACTCCTAGCACAAGCTTGACGCTTAGTTGGAGAGGAAAGGGGAACAATAGTCATTTAACATGGCTAATGTTCTTTAAAAAAAAAACTTGGTAAGACTGTCAAGAAAACCTATAGGGTATTTCCCGTTGACCTAGATTCATGAAATTCGGTAGGTAGGTAGGTCTTATAGCACTACTAGGAATAAATCCGAAAACCATGAATTTGTGGTCACATCACAAAAAAAAATTAAAATGTGTTCATGGACAAATAATTAGTTTTTTCAATTTTCAAACTAAGATAACTATACTAAGTGGGGTATCATATGAAAGGGCTTTACCTCTACATTCTAAAAACGATTTTTATTTATTTTTATGCATAGTAATTTTTGATTTATCATGCAAAATGTCAAAAAAATACGGAACCATCGGTGCGCGAGTGTAACTTGTCGCATTTGGCCGGTTTTTTTAAATTGTCAGAGACAAAAATGAGACAATGGTAGATGCTGTTGACGATTCGAAAATACTTGTGAAAGTTTAATTGAACATTTTTTTTAAATTTTAAATATGACAATAAAGTTATGATTATGATTTATCTAGATTCTAGATAGATCTACTTCGTCTTAGGCCTTCCCGTAGTCGGGTAAATATAGCCAGGTAGAATATTGTCAATGGACGGCGCATTTCTACGTCTCGTATGTAGGTCGCAGCCTCGATACATCCAGTCGCTGTCAATAAGTCGCATCTAGGCGACTAGGTGCGATCCCAGACTGCACCTGTTTCGGTCATTAAGGTTCCGTACCTCAAAAGGAAATAAGAACCTTTATAGGATCACTTTGTTGTCTGTCTGTCCGTCTGTCCACTGTTAAGAAAACCTAGATTCGGGAATTTCTGATGGTGAATTGATATTTTAGGTATCAAGCAACAGCTTCATAATTACACTCCAAGTCCCAACTTCTCAAACCTGATGATGCATCGTACAGCACTCCTAAACTATGGAGATTCAGGAGCTGTTCCTGCTGAAATTATATTGTAAATACCGATAGATTTTGTTATTGAATTCCAAGTCCCAACTCGTCAATCCTGATGCTGCAAAGTACTGAAATCCAGAGCCGTGTGGATTTGGAAAGTTTTGCTGGTGAATTGATATTTTAGGTACCAAGCAATGACTACTTACACTAAAAAGCTTAAAATAAAAAAACTAGGTATGTATAACTTTTGTTTCTACACGTGTATGTGTGTTGAAGTCGGGCGAGCTTCACGCTTTGATTGTGTCAGTAGAAACAAGTTATTTTTAGGGTTTCGTACCTCAAAAGGAAAAACGGAACCCTTATAGGATCACTTTGTTGTCTGTCTGTCTGTCTGTGTCTGACCTAGAATCATGAAATTTGGCAGGTAGGTACATCTTATAGCTGACATTTGGGGAAAAATCGGAAAACCGTGGATTTAGGGTTAGATCACACAAAAAAAATTAAATTGTGGTCATGAACTAATAATTAGTATTTTCAACTTTTGAAGTGAGATAACTATATCAAGTGGGGTATCATAATTATGAAAGATCTTCATCTGTACATTCTAAAACAGATTTTTATTTATTTTTATGCATCACAGTTTTTGAATTATCGTGCAAAATGTCGAAAAAATACGACTGTAGTACGGAACCCTCATTGCGCGAGCCTGACTCGCACTTGGCCGGTTTTTTTACTTTGTAGTGATTTTGGAAGCCGGTTTTTAAATTATTTTTTTTGATATGTAAATGATAAAAAAAATCTTGCCTACAGGTCTAGACACAAAAAACAGAAAAATAGATAAACAGTCACACAGCTCTGCTTAATGTCATCAATATTATGACCCTGTGAATATTTTATTGACCTATTTCCTAAGTGAATGGAGTATCGCTCTATATCGGGCGTTTTATGATCAGTTATTTCGACAGGCGGCCATGATTGTGGCATTCGACAATATTTGGGCTTGTTTGAAGTTTTCTTTGACACTTTGTTCTCTAACGCCAATTTGCTGAAGCAACCGTGTAAGTAAACCACATGTAAACCATGATAATAACAAGCAAAGTTCTTGGCCCCCAAACTAGGATTCCCTGTGCTGTGGGGAGCCAGTCTAACGGCTGAATATTAATAGCTACAATTAATTATTATTAATGAGCTTTTACCCTTTAGATTTACCATCTAAGAATGTTATTGACATGATTTTTAAGGTTCAATCCTAAGGCTGAGATCTATAGAGCGTACTTTGACTTTGCTCTGCCTTAAGTTTCAGTTACGAGACGAGAGATTTATGTCTGTGATATAACGCTGTCTCGTTTTAACAGTGTCTTAAGTCTAAGCACAGTCCAAGTGCACTCTATAGATTTGTAAAGTGGGTAGTCTTATAACATTGGATATGCAAGTGTCACTTGTCAGTCATGTAACGAACACGGAATAAATGGATTGTGTGAATATTCTCTGCGTCTAATTTGATTCCCTTCGCCCTCAGAACATTACAAGATTCCAGCTGCGCGATTGCGGGAGAATGACAGCTATGACCAGAATGTCACGATCGCAATCATCTCTGATTGGTTAACGCTTGCTCACTATTGGCTACAATGCATTGTTGCAACAAGAATCGCACAAATTCAGCCAATCAGAACAATTGAGATTGTAATAATGATTGATGCGGGTTTTAGACAATCGCCCTACAGCTTAAGAATCATGACAAGCACATTCTTAGATTAAGGACTATATCACATTACCTACATAGTTGCCGTGCGAAATCACGATAAAAATCTGTTGAGATTTGAGAATCTCCACCTAACCTCTATCTAACCACTGATTGACATGTTTAAAAATAAATACTAAGTACAGTACGCGACCGAAAGTAATGTAGGTACCTACATCGACCTTTAGAACGAGATAGCAGATTTTTAGCGCGTTGTCTCGATTGTTGAGACCGACAAAACGTCATATGGGTATGAGTGACAAAGACAACGCTCGTTTTGGTACATCTTTGATTCGGTCCTAACTACTAATATAATTGCCTACTTCAATATGAAGATCTAAAGATTACTGAAGAACAAGATATGACTACAGTACGCGGCCGAAAGTAATGCACATCGGCCTTTAGAATGACGTTTCGGCTTTGTAGAGCGTTGCCTCTGTCACTCAAACCTATATGACGTTTTGTCAGTCTCAACGAAAGAGACATTGTGGCTAATTCCTTTGTACACAATCTCTAAACTAAACTAAAATATCACGTCTAAATCTATTGCTATCCCTTTCATAATGTTGCTTGCGGAAAAGGAAAGCACTAGATTTAGACCTGTTAATTTAGTTTAGTTTAGAGATTGTGTACTAGAGAATCGGCCCCAATGTTCTACAAATCCGTTATCTAAATATATAAAAGGAAAAGGTGACTGACTGACTGACTGACTGACTGACTGATCTATCAACGCACAGCTCAAACTACTGGACGGATCAGGCTGAAATTTGGCATACAGATAGCTATTATGACGTAGGCATCCGCTAAGAAAGGATTTTTGAAAATTCAACCCCTAAGGGGGTGAAATAGGCGTTTGAAATTTGTGTAGTCCGCGCGGACGAAGTCGCGAGCATAAGCTAGTCTCCTTCTAAAGGTCGATGTACATTATTTTCTGCCGCGTACTGTACGTTTAATTTGCTTCGCCGTAATAGGATGGAAATTGTTTATCATCACGCGCCCTCACGTACGATAATTTTCCAGTGGCTTGTTTGTTATCACAGTTATCATGTTATCAGGCGCTCTAAAGGCTTCTAAATATAGCGCATCACGTCTTATCTCTCTAAATATAGACTACCACCTGCCAACGAGCGCATTCACATTTCTAAGAGCACTTGACGCTATTCCTTACTTTCTACAACAAACATACCTATACATACGCATATTAGCGACGCGCCCCGGCTTCGCACGAGTAGCTTATTACAATTTTCGTAGGGATCTCTAATTTTTTTTAAAATAAAAATGTCACTCTATCTCACACAAAAACGGCTGTCCCGCCATATACCTACCTAGAATCGTTTTCAAAAAATAGCGAATGGCACTCGGAATGATGTAAGGATTCTAACGATACCCCATATAGTCCGCACAAAATGACTCCCCACGCGCCATTTTAACTCTATGGGTTAACTGTCATGTCAAAGTACGGTTCACTTTTAAAATAAGGACTAAAATTATCGTACTTTTGACATGAAATTTGATACATCGCCTACTGATTTTGATGGCATGGTGCTTAAAAACTACCAACTACATAGTATGTACTGCCCTGTTGTAAGAGTAGTGCTGCATCTCTCGCAGCACCGCAGTCCCGTCGTGACCACGACCCGTGCAATTGGTTTGACATATCGACAAATAAAAACAAAAAGTAATCGTGGTATGTGCCCGTTATAAACTTTAAAATACATATAGTGCCAAGAAACCTCATATATACATATTATATACATTAAAAAACGGGCCGAATTGAGAACCACCTCCTTTTTGGAAGTCGGTTAGAAAAAATAAACACCACTGACGCATGAAAATTATGAAAAAATCTGCTGAACAAAGGTCTCTTGTAGGGACTTCCACACGCCACGGTCTTGCGCCGCCTGAATCCAGCGGCTCCCTGCGACTCGTCTGATGTCGTCCGTCCACCTAGTGGGGGGTCTTCCAACGCTGCGTCTTCCGGTACGAAGTCGCCATTCCAGCACCTTGGGACCCCAACGTCTATCGGTTGTACGAACTATGTGCCCTGCCCATTGCCACTTCAGCTTCGCAACTCGTTGAGCTATGTCGGTTACTCTAGTTCTCCTACGGATCTCCTCATTTTTTTTAATAGATAGCGAGCAAATGAGCAGGCGGGTCACCTGATGTTAAGTGATTACCATTACGATGCGTGAAAAAATCATTAAAAAATTCATGTCTCCTAAACTACTGAAAATCGCTGAACATACATAGGGGTGATTAGCATACCCCTTAATATAAGGTATTCAAATTTTTCTTTTAGACGTCACATCCCTGGCCATCCTGTATAACCAGATTAAACCAGAAATCTATTCAGAACTGCTGGAGAACGCAAGTGGCACAAGACCACGTTCTGTGAAGATGATTATTATACTTATATTTTTTATTTAACAGGAAAACTTACAGCTAATTGGAAAAGTAAATTGATAAGAACAGAAGAAAATTGAAGCTGATGACAAGTTTCACAAATATAATTTATATAAGACTAGCTTATGCTCGCGACTACGATTGCAGGACATCTTCGTCCAATGGACGTTTAAAATATTCAATTGAATAAAAATACATGTCAGATAAGAAGCGACAGACAGCGGGCGTCTAATTGTCAATTGGTGTCGCCCACTTGAACAAGGAATGCCTGATTCACTCGACCACTTCCGCTGCAGCTCGATTAATGAGATGAGATCAAGATTTGTATCTATTCTACACGTGAAGTGAACACACACGATGGCCTACTTGAAACGCTTGGAATCTCAAGGGTTCATCATCATGATCAACCCATCGCTGGCTCATTACTGAGCACGGGTCTCCCCTCAGAATCCCCTCCCCCTGGCCTGACGCTGGCCAAATGCAGATTGGTAGACTTCACACACCTTTGAAAACATTATGGAGAACTCTCAGGTATGCAGGTTTCCTCGCGATGTTTTCCTTCACCGTTAAAGCAAGTGATATTTAAGTATTACTTAAAAAGCACATAACTGCGAAAAGTTAGTAGTGTGTGCCCGGGATCGAACCCCTGACCTACGATTAGAAGGCGGACGTCCAGACTACTAGGCTATCACAGCTTTGTACAAGAAATAATGCTTTTTAATTATTTTAAATTTTTATGGCGGCCATTTAGAAATTTTTAATAAATTTGTTGTCATAGCGGTAATAGAAATACACATTCTGTGAAAATTTCAACTGTCCTACCTATTACGGTTCACGAGATACAGACCGCTGACAGACAGACAGACGGACGGATGGAGGGACAGTGGAGGCTAATAGGGACCCGATGGCACCCTTCGGGTATGGAACCCTCATCATTATCATCATCAACCGATAGACGTCCACTGCTGAACAAAGGTCTCTTGTAGGGACTTCCACACGCCACGGTCTTGCGCCGCCTGAATCGAGCGGCTCCTTGCGACTCGTCTGATGTCCAGCACTGCGTCTTCCGGTGCGAGATCGCTATTCCAGCACCTTGGGACCCCAACGTCTATCGGTTGTACGAACTATGTGCCCTGCTCATTGCCACTTCAGCTTCGCAACCCGTTGAGCTATGTCGGTTACTCTAGTTCTCCTACGGATCTCCTCATTTCTGATTTGATCACGTAGAACCCTAATAAAAATAAAAAACTTACGTACCATGAGATGTTTTTGACACAACAAATCGGGGAAGGGAAGATAAAACGCGCGCGACATGCCGCCCTCGTCTTGTTCATAACTGCAGGGATCGCTAGTGGACACAATTGGATGGCCGAATAGTGGGTTTCTATTATAATGGCCGTTTCATTAAAAAAAACCGACCGAGTCAGACACGCGCACTAAGGGTTTCTACTACACTACAATCGTATTTTATAAACATTTTGCACGATAAATCAAAATTTATTATGCCTAAAAATAAATAAAAATCTGTTATAGAATGTTCAAATTATACCCTTTCATATGATACCCCACTTAGTATAGTAATCTTACTTTGAAAGTTGATAATAGCAATATTTGTTCATGAACACATTTTAATTGTTTTCTTGTGATGTAACCACAAATTCACGGTTTTTAGATATTTCCTCTTATGTCTGCTATAAAACCTACCTATACCTGCCAAATTTCATGATTCTAGGTCAACGGGAAGTACCCTGTAGGTTTCTTGACAGACAGACAGAATTTTCGAAGTAAGATAACTACCTGTGCATTCTAAAACAGATTTTTATTTATTTTTATGCATCATAGTTTTTGAATTATCGTGCAAAATGTCGAAAAATACGACTGTAGTACGGAACCCTCGTTGCGCGAGCCTGACTCGCACTTTGCCGGTTTTTTCATCGAACATATCGATCTCTTAACCAAATTTCGTCAAAAACAATTAAACAGATGGGCCATGAAAAGCTAGCAGACGGACAGACAGACTTCCGTATTCATAATATTAGTGTGGATGGATTACTAAAGCGGCCAATATTCAGTGACTTTACATTTATTATTAGCATTGTTCAATTACAATTTACAAGTGAATTGAACATGCGGGCGCGGCGACCTCACGTAATATAATGGACATGACGAGGACCTCCCTGGCCAGTGGTGGGCGCTGTCATTAACGTGGGAGGTCCGGGGTTCGATTTCCAATTTAAAAATTTATAATTTCTAAATTGGCTTCGATCTTGTTTGGTCCTGGGGGACACTACTTGGTAGGTACTTCAAAAGATCTCGATAAAAGATGGCGGCCTTAAAACAGCTGTTCCGCTTGGCGGCCCTCTTTCGTATGACTACGCGGCATACAAAAACAGTCTTGGGCTCAGGGCTTGGGTATTTCATCCTTAGGTTATGACCTGCACAGACTACCATATTGCAACTTCAGAATAAACTACTTTTTTTGAATAAAAATAGCGAGCAAACGAGCAGGCCTCACTTAACATCAGTCAAACCTGATGTTAAGTGATTACCGCCGCCCATAAACATTTGCAGTACCAGAGGAACCGCCAATGCGTTGCCGGCTTTCCGGAATTTGTTGGTCCGCCCCTTGAATAACTCCATGTTGTGTATTGGCTATACGCTCACTGAGCTTTAAAATATTTTGAAAGGCTTGGCCAAAATTTGACGCAAACCCAACGCATGGCTAACCAAGCCAACCATAATGCACCTTATCATTCATTCAAGCCTCTTATCAAACGCGTAAACACGCGTAACAACGGCCCCATGACGCCAGTATGCGCGTAATTACGCGTTCATTTTATAACGCACCTTATCTATGGATATCCTTTTAGGATTCCGTACCCGAAGAGTGCCAACGGGAGCCTACTACTAAGCCTCCGCTGTCCGTCCGTCTGTCTGTCAGTGGGCTGTATCTCATGAACCGTTATAGGTAGAGTTGAAATTTTAACAGAATGTGTATTTCTATTGCTGTTTATAAGAACAAATACTAAACATTTAAAATAGCCGCCAAGAAAATTATAAGTGTTATTTCTTTTACGATGGTACGGAATCCTTCGTGTACGGGTCCGACTCACACTTGACCGATTTTTTTAGGGTTCCGTACGTCAAAAGGAAAAAGGAACCGTTACAGAATCAATTCGTTGTCTGTCTGTCTGTCTGTCTGTCAATGCCTTTTTTCTCAAGAACGCGTGGAGGTGTGTAATATGAAATCAGAAATACTCAGCTCTACAATCCTTTGGAGCTGTGAAAAATTAATCTTCTAAGGGTGAGATCTATAGAGCGCGCGCATTGACTTTGCTTAAACTTATGACAGTTAAAACGAGACAGAGCTATATCTCTCACATAAGTCACAATATCAATTACCATCGTCAAATCCATTAAAACACTTTCTGACCAACAGAGTTGTTCACATATGGAATAAATTGCCTATGGATGTGGTTATGTCAAGTTCTGTTAAGCAGTTCAAGAATAGATTGGACAAACATTTGGAAGACTCGAGCACTTCTGATATAGACGCATTAGCGAAAGCTGCTTAGTCTATTAAAAAACAAAAAAGTCTGTCTCGTTTTAACTCAATCTTAAGTCTGAGCAAAGAGTGCGCTCTATAGATTTCAGCCTAAGTCAACGCAATCAAAAGATATACAATATAAGATACGGGATAAGTTTATGCCGCTTATTTTGAGACTCGCGTAATTATAGGGTATACCTATAGTACCCGACAGGTCGAAATGGCAGTCGGGGTGGGGTCTGGGGACGCCCCGCACACCCGCACAGCCCCCGCGCAAACCCACTGCGGGATAGCGCAGGTGACGTGAGCGGCGCGGCGTTCCCTCGTCTCATACCCCGATTGCCCGATGTATTGGCGACTTGTCGCGTACTATACTCGTACTCCCGGTTCAGTATCATGTTAGGTACGAAGTAACACATATAAAAGAAAAATCTAAAATCCTAAAACTTATATTTGCAGTTGGAGATAAGTATCTTCCAAGGTACGGAACTCACGGTGCGCGAGTTCGACTCGCACTTGGCCGGTTTTGTTTGTTAATATACCTTATCGTAATGATGTTTCGGGTCTAATTAGCATGCATTGAGTGGGCGGGACTTTTTCTCGGAAATAGTTCATACATTTAATCTATGATTGCGCGGAGTAAAAACAAAACAGACTATGAAATGACGTCATGACTAAATTAACATGGCGGATATGAAAAAATAGATGATGGGGAATAATGTCACGTTTTATCAACATTTTACTAGTGTTAACGTATATTTAGAAACGAATTCTAATAATATTATCAATGTGATAGTGTGGATGTTTGGATGTTTGTTACTCAACCACGCAAAAACTACTGGACGGATTTGGCTGAAATTTGGAATGGAGATAGATTATACCCTGGAGAGTGACATAGACTACTTGTTATCCTGGAAAATCAAAGAGTTCCCGCGGGATTTTGAAGAACGTAAATCCACGTGGATGAAGTGGTGGGCATCAGCTAGTACCTAATATATATTTTTGTTAATTACAGGCAGTTGAAAAAATTTCATAGAAGCAATAAACACCCGAAAATACTCCTGAGTGAGAGCCAAGGAATTAAAATGGTTTAAAATGTGTATTTTAGCGTGATTGAATATCATGTAGCGCCATCTAGTATTATAATGTATGAGTTATAGAAATTGCATTTCTACTGATAAAAACTCATTGTCTCCGACTTCTTTCATTCCCTTGTGTATTCCAGCATCTCTCAGATTGGGCTCGCTAGTTGCACCCTGACACTTCCTCCGCACTGGCGCTGATTGCTCTCCGTCTTTCCGAGCTCTCTCTCACTCTCTTACATAGACTTACCTGTGAGTCTCTCAGATCAGGCTCGCTGGCTGCGAGTGGCAACCCTTCCGCCGCTAAGCCGTCCCCCGTCCCTGACACGTCCCCCGCACTGGCGCTGATTGCTCTCCGTCTCTCCAAATTCTCTTCTCTCTCCTTCTTCTCCCTCTCGGCTTTCCCCGTGAGAATATACTTGGTTTTAGACAGAATGTTCAACGGTCGTGACTTGCGAACCTATGAAAGGATAAAAATGAAACATGTTTAGATTTCATGAGATTTATTTTGATCAAAACCTGGATCGATCAAGATCAAAGTACGACAATTTGTTCGTTCCAGAAAAAGTACCTTTCTATTTACAGTGAATACTCGATTATGTTATGGCTCCACTATCGGGATTCGGCAAATGATTTAAGTTACAAATTTTGACAAATTTTACGATAGTTCGACACTCGGCAAATCAACTGGCCACATTATATCGAATTTTAAAATAAGTTTGGCAAATCAGCCGGTCAACGCGACAATTTGAGACAGCGAATAGTGCTCTCTATGGTGAAACCAGCCCAGTAAGAGCTACTTAAGTAGAAAATGCTACTTTTTATCCTGGAAAATCAAAGTTCTCACAGAGGATATGCGAAAATCTAACCTGACGCTGACAAAATTGCGGGCATCAGCTAGTTAGTGTATAACATTAGAGAATAAAACTCACCTTGCATTTTACAGCAGCAGGATGTAAAAATTTATCATTATCTTTATCCTCAGAAGGTGGTGGATCTCTACGCCCTATCACGAGCATATCGTCCAGCGATGCCTGCAAATGCCTCCTTCGAGACGGCCTGGCCTCTTCATGACTCCGAGATGAGTAAACCGATACAGAATCTACACTCGCTTTACTTGTACCAGATATAACAGTTACATTTTCTACTGACTCATTGGACTGGTAATCAAAACGACGCTGCCTTTCTTCATATATTTCTACTGAGTTAAAAGTCTCCGCTACTCTGTCTATCTCATCCATTTCCAACTGAGACGGAATAAATTCATAATGCCCCTCGTTTTCCGTGTAAACCTGGTCGTAAACCGCTCCGTTAAAACTTCTGGAACTAGATGGAAGGTTTCCATATAAGTTGTTATAGTTGTACGAGTCTTCTTCGCTTCTTAAGTTTACGTGACGGGGTAGTTCGTTTGCATTAAGGATTACATCGTCTAAATTTAACGGTCTGCCTTGTCCTCCAAATCCGTCTACAACTGGTGTTGTATTGGACAGAAATGATCCGTCGGCGTCGAAGCTGCTGCAACCGACTAAACCCATAGGTCTTCTAGGTATTTCTTGACGGAAACGACTCGGAGCTGGTTGCTGACCAGCGAAATCCACGACAAGTATCCTATCAGCAATATTTCGACAGTCGTTATGAAAACCGATACCAGAGTCACTGTTGCTGGACGTAGTTGTCACTTCACTGTGATTACTTGGTTGTGGTGAATTCGCGATAAAATCAGGTGGGTCTACCCTTACTTCTTCGTGTCTACATGGGCGGCGATCTCTTGGTGTTCTCATCACTGGTCTCCGTGAAAAGTTCCCCAACACTGGACTATCATTTTTGACTAACTTTGATATCTGCTGTATAGTTGGACTGGAACAGTCGTCTGGTGGTAATGAGTACATGCCTCTTACAACACCTACGACATATTCCGCCGACGGTGGGAATTCTAGACATCTTTCTGCAACCGGGTCTCGAGTGCAAGCAATTTGAAACTCTCTCGCCCTTGTAATATGGACATCATGTTCTGCCATTCTTGGATCGACAGCGAATACATGACAGCTATGGGAGGCTTCTGCTTCTAAGTCGGTAATCTCAGCAGCTGTTACGAGTCCAAAAAATCTTCTATCAGCATCTGAACCACATCCAGAATATAATATCCTCTCTCTTTGATATTGGGCAAGTATTTGGGCATTGGGACGACGTAGAAGCAGTGCATTAGGCAGTACGGAGAGCAAAACTGGTGCAGCGGTTCTTCTTTCTTGCCTTAACTTTCGTACAGCGTTTCTTACGTTACCTGGAGCAGCATTCGGTGATGCTTGGGGTGTTTCTATAGTTCCTAGGTATCCGACTACCGCGCGACACTCAAGACGTGCCAAGTGATTAGGTGTGAGCTGAGCTCGACTCAGGTTTTGCAGTATCTCATTGACACCAGACGTGCTTGGGGCTGCATGACAACCTGTAAATAGTTATTTAACAATGTTATTTTAAAGGGAATCAGTGCAACTTACTAACTACAACACATATCTGCCAACCTCCCTGAAGCAGCAATTTTCCCATTAATCAAAAAAAAATTACTCTGAAATAAAGGTTTTTTTTTTTATTGACTTTGATGAAAATATTACAATAAAACTTAAAGCTAGCCTTATCTAATTACTATATAAATCATGACCGCGTGGAATGGTGCCAAGAATACTGGCTGCATTTCCACGCTGGAATTGCAGATTTTTATTTTTATTTACTTTTAGTTTAGTTTAGTTTAAAGATTGTGTACAAGAGAATCCAAGAGAATCGGCCCCATTCTCTTATTATATTAGAGATATTTTAGATATGGGATATAAGGCAAGTCAATACCAATAGAATACAGTACTACCATAATATAGATACCACATAATATAGACTGTTACTACCTTTTTGTTATCAGTCAGCCTTTTTACCTAAGCAGTAAGCCTAATTCCTTCTTTCCAGGCTTACATCAATATCTCAATAAGAATAATATATGAATTAATAAGTATAGGCAGTAGTTCTTTCACTACACAAAGAAAATATTTGTTTTGAATAAAAGCATTCTTAAATTCCCATCATTCATATTTTCTATAAATATACAGTTACCGGGATGATGCAGCATAGCCGGCTGGGGCCTCCGACGAGGCGGTGGGTATCTCCTGCGCGTCCTAGCTCTCTCTTCAGGCTCTGTGTCTTCCGTGTCGGTCGGTGGAGATTCCCTAGGCGCTACGCTCAACGCTATTGGCCCAGGGGCTGATGCGACTAGCCGCGCCACTGAGGCGTGTGGAGCCCTAGCCACACTCGCTCCATCGACAGCTAACAGCGCGTCTCCAGCGCGTAATCCAGCCCGCTCCGCCGGCCCATTCGCAGCCACAGCAGACACAACACAGGGCCTTTGCCCCGCTATAGTGAACCCAAACCCACCAGCGCCCCTTACAACCACCACACGCCGCTCCGCAGTCCTAGATAAAGCTGCCCTGCGACGTCTCCGCCTCTGTTGTTGAGGCACCATCATACCAACTTTTTCGCTAATAAAACAGCACTAAGCGACACCGCCCACCCATTTTTTCACTTAAACACCATGTCTATTAAGGAACTAGCTACGCTAAACGATTATTCAAAGTCAGGAAAACTAGAAAAACAAGAATTTAAAAGCGCAAGAAAGTTTCGAGGTCTTCTCAACTGACATGACGTTTAGAAAGTTTGTCAGTGCGTTCAAAAACGGAGTCACCACAACAAAACTTGTTTTTTTCGTTCTACGCAATAATCATTGACAAATTACAATAATTCATGTCCATGCTTTTTTGTAATACATAACTCGTAATTAAGAATATGTTAAAGTTCTATATCTAAATGTTAAAGTCTCATAAATTATTCATGGATTCTTCTTCGAAATCAATATTTAAAAATAATTTTTATATAACTGGCTAAGTATGAGACTGCGTATTACGATACGTAGCAGTCAAAAACTGACTTTTTTTTGCTACCTAATTTGTCATTTCCATTTGTCAAAAATATTGTTGTTTTGGGAAATGTCAGAAGCACGCTGCACGTAATTTACTGCAATAATTTATTCGTTTTTAATTCCATAAATTATATAAATTTTACGCGAAAAGTTTTAATAAACTCAATAAAATGGCGGTAAGTCACACAACTATAACTCCACTTTCCGTTTATTGCTTCAAATACAAACTATCCTATAACCTTTTTGAACATGTATTTTAGCAGAAAAAAGGTAAATTGAAGATTAGCAGGGCGAAAAGGAACAACCAGACGACTAATAAGATGAAGAAACAAGGTAAACTGAAGCTACAACGTCACAGACAGAAGATTCAAAAGCAGAAGGAGCCAGTGCAGACTCAACCGGAATATAGCAGTGAAAGCGAGTCCTCGAGTAACGAATGGGCTGATATGCTGGACGAAGAAGAGCAGCAATACATAGCCAACAGACTCGCCAAGCAGCCACAGTTGCTGTCTAACATTCCAGAGAATGAACAGGAGAACAAGTGGGTATCACAAAGCTAGCTACGTCATCATGATAATCGATCCATCGCCGGCCCACTACTGAGCACGGGTCTACTCTCAGAATGTGAAGGTTTAGGCACATTAGAGAACTCTCAGGCATGCAGGTTTGGTCACAATGTTTTCATTCACAATGACATTACATGGCAGAAAGTAATGTACATACATACACAATACATACCTATACATAAATACATTGCAATTTCAATCCTTGTGACCTCACAGTCTGAATTAACATGGCAGCTACGGTATCACGTGTTTCGAATATTTGTAGAACAGCTAAAAGAAAGAGATCTTTAAAATGAATGATGAAATTCATTATGTAATTTTATAAACTGAAATTAACATTTTCCAATTTTTATTGCTAATACTATCTTGTTTATATGTTTTTAGATTTTTCTTGCTTGGTGTAAAATACCGTATTCTAATTTAAAAGAAATACTTTCAGACGTGGTTCAAAACGCAAACGCAACAAAGAGAAACTTCCTAAACCAATCAGGATGGCCGATACAAACATGAGTGACAGTGACAGTGGGGCGGAGAGTGACACGGATGACAGTGAGGTAGAGGAGAAATATGAGAAAGAGCTGTCTGAGAGACCAAAGAAGAAGATGAGGCCTCTACTGCCTATCAAGACTAAGGATGGTGTGATGGAGAGAGCAGAAGAATGCGATGGTAAAGTATTCATGTTGCAAATCATAATTTTAGCAGTTGGCTGTAACTCAAGAATATTTCTTTCACACAGACCACCGTTATGACACTTTCTATATATTCAATGAATCACCTGCCTTTATTTTGTACCTGTTCTTCTTCTTCTAGTGCCTCTCCATTACTGAAGGTCAGCAGTCAGTTTTTTAAACTTCTCCCTGTCCATGGCTAGGCGGAATAGTTCTCCGACTGTTTTAATGCCAGTCCACTCCCTGATGTTACGTAGCCATGACTTCTTTCTTCTTCCCACCCCTCTTTTCCCAGCTATTTTACCCATCATGATTGTCTGCAGCAGGCGGTACCTATTGTGTCGCAAAATATGGCCCAGGTACGAGATCTTACGCTGCTTGATGGTTTTAACTAACTCGGTCTTTTTCTGCATCCGGGCAAGAACCTCAGCGTTGGATACTTTAGCCGTCCAGCTTATCCTCCGCCTTCGCGGAGCATCCTGCGATACGTCCACATTTCGAAGGCTTCGATCTTTTTCCGTAAGTCCTCCACTAGGGTCCATGCCTCGCAACCATATAGAACTACGGGCCAAATGTAGCATTGCAGGAGTCTGATACGGAGTTTTAGAGAAAGTTGGCGACCACAAAGAACTTTCTTCATCTTCATAAATGATGTGCGAGCAATTTCAATGCGAACCCGGATGTCAGTGTCACTTTTCCACGAGTCTGTTAGCCATGACCCAAGATATTTGTATTTGTCAACTCTCTCCAAGATGTTATGTCCGATTTGTATTTGTGACGGCAACTGTGGCTTCCTTGAAACTTGTACCTTGTACCTGTTAGAGATAAACAATTTCACATGTAAAAAGGCTTTAAATGTAACCCTTTATATGTATACTGCTTTATATGTATACCTTACTTTCTTCTTTTCTTTTGAGGTACAGAATCCTAAAAGTAATTTCACCAAATGAAAATAGTTCTAAAGTAGTAATAATGTTCATCTTCAGTATAATTCCCACAAATTGCTATTGCGTTAGAACCATGTCTCATTAATATCGAAATGACGTCATTTTCACGTCATTTGACGTATATTTAAGTCAAAATATACCATCAGCTCGAAACTTCAGTCTAGTGCTGACGTCACTAAAATGGTGGTCACGCGCATTAGCAATTTTCGGGATGCTTACATCATAGTAGCTATCTGCAAGCCAGATTTTAGCCTGATCCGTCCAGTAGTTTGAGCTGCGCGTTGATAGATCGGTCAGTCAGTCAATCCTTTTATATATTTAGAGATTTGTTTTTTGTTTTCTAGAGTCCGAATCAGAACACGAAAATGACAATCATGTGCAAAAACAAGCAGAAAAAACTGATGAAAAAACTAGTGACTCCGGCTCAGACTCTGGCATGGAAGTTAGTGAAGACACTTCACAACCGGCTGAAGGTGACGATGAGGTCACAACAGTGGAGCTGTTAGCCGCTAGGCGGGACAAGCTGAGGCACGATAAACTTAGGATTGGTGCTCTCTGCTCTTCTTTGTTAGAGAGCCCTGAGAAAAAGGTAAAATGTTTATTTTTATTTATTCAGATACAAGTTAGCCCTTGACTTAAATCTCACCTGGTGGTAAGTGATGATGCAGTCTAAGATGAATGGGGGGCTAACCTGGAAGGGGTGAATTGTTTGTTAAAGTGAAAATTTATTTAGGCAGCATTGGGCAATAATTGTGGATGGTTGAAAGGTAAATACTTCTAGGTCAACATTTTTCAAGCTTTTAAAATTTGTCCATTGATGGAAACCAATGAGGTTCATTATTAATATATGATATATACTAGATGATGCTCACGATTTCAGGATGCGACGGATTCAGGTTTTTAATAATCCTGTGAAAACTCTGATTGTGATGAACTGTGATTTTCCAGGATAAAAAGTAGCCTACGTCTCTCCCTGGGATATAGAGTAACGCTGTACCAAATTTTTTTTAAATCGGTTATACAGATGGGCTGTGAAGAGCTTGCAGACAGACAGACCCACTTTCATATTTAGGAGTACGGATTTCTACAGATATGAATACTAATTTTTGCTGCTAACTAACGCTTTTGCTGTGTCAGCCACGCTAAATACTGGTAGATGTAGATCAACCTTTATATTATGTAAGACTAGCTTATGCTCGCGACTTCGTCTGCTTGGACTACACAAATTTCAAATCCCTATTTCAACCCATTAGGGATTGAATTTTCAAAAATATTTTCTTAGCGGATGCCTATATAAGTCCCGCAAATTGCTAAAGCGCGTGGCCACCATTTTAGTGACGTCAGCACTAGTCTGAAGTTAATGAGATATGGTTCCAGCGCAATAGCAATTTGCTGGACTTATAGCTAGCGTCAACAGCTATCTGCATGCCAAATTTCAGCCCGATCCGTCCAGTAGTTTGAGCTGTGCGTTAATAGATCAGTTAGTCACCTTTTCCTTTTATATGTAGGATTTCCTTTCCAGCTAAAGAACCTATTCCCAATCCTGTACCTGATGGAGGAGCGCTTGAAGGACGGAGCCCTGAACCTGCTGTCCGTACGGAAGCTGGCCACAGTGTCTGCAGCAGAGGTATTCCGAGACATACTGCCTGACTATAAGATACGGCATCAAGACTACGCAGATATTAAACGTAAGACATACGATACATAATGGAGCCCCCTTGTCTGTTTATTTACTAAGAAAACTAGATAAAAATGAAGTATATTTTATAAGCTGTGATAGCCTAGTGGTTAGGATGGCCGCCTTCTAGTCGGAGGTCGGGGGTTCGATCCTGGGCACGCACCTCCTTTCGGAATTATGACGTGCGTTTTAAGAAATTAAATATCACTCGATTTAACAGTGAAGGAAAACATCGTGAGGAAACCTGCATGCCTAAGAGTTCTCCATAATGTTCTCAGTGGTGTGTGAAGTCTACCAATCCGCACATGGCCAGCGTGGTAGATTATGGCCAAAACCCTCCTCACTCTGAGAGGAGACCCGTGCTTTGTAGTGAGCCGGCGATGGGTTGATCATGATGATGATATTTTATAAATTTTATAGTGTTTTAGCTACACTTCAAGGAAAATTCTCAACCATTTTAAATACATATCAAAAAGTACTGAGTGAACATACTACTGAGGGTCAGAGCGTCGGGCGCGATCCCTGTCGGTCGTCGGACGGGTTCGAATCCTGCTGGTCCGCAATTTTTGATATTTAAAATTATTTAAAAATAAAATAAAATAAAATAAAAATATTTTTTATTCGAATAAACTTTTACAAGTACTTACGAATAGTCGGATGCACCTACCACCAAAAGTTAAGTAGATACAAAATTCAAATCCTATAAGGATTCCTTATAGGACTGTCAGTCGTGTCTGTCAATTCGAGGTAATCATAACCTATAGGGTACTTCCCGTTGAGCAAGAATCATGAAGTTTGACAGGTAGCAATGTCTTACAGCACAAGTAAAGGGAAAAATCCGAAAACCGTGAATTTATGGTTACATCACTAGAAAAAGTATTTCTTGTATGATGGTATGGACTACAATGGAACCCTTCGTGTGCGAGTCCGACTCGCATTTGACCGTTTTTTGTATACATTTTCAGTGAAGAAAGACACTTTAGCAATGTACAAGTATGAAAAGGAGCTATTGGAATTCTACAAGAGATACCTACAGAGGTTGGAAAAGGCTGCTAATGTTCTCAGAAGGAAAAAGGGGGATAACAGGTATTTCACTTTTATCTGCCTTTTACATTTGTTGTTGAAAAAGTCTGCAGTATTTTTTTCAATTACTCAAAATACAGTACCCGGCAGAAAAGACATTTTACTTTAGAAAGAGATACCAGTTTTATAGAGCGTTGTCTCTGTCGTTGTGCAATCTTTCCTGCCAGCCAGGTGCTGTACTTATTAATGATTTTAAAATACCTATTTAACCAGCCCTTACTTACGCTTGTGGCCCTCTGGAGTCTAGACACTTAAATTGTGGAACAGGCAGGATTTGAACCTGCGTCCCCCTGGGTATCGCGCCCGGAGCGCCTTTAGACCGCTAGGTTACAGTTCATTTGCAAAAATTAAAAACACTTCCTTTTTTGTTGTAGAAAATTAGACGAGCCAACAAAAAGTCTAGCACTAGTATCCATCAAATGCATGGCCGGCCTCCTGGTCGCGCGACCAAACTTCAACTACGCAACCAACATCGCGCAGAGCGTCATCCCTTTCCTGGACAGCAGAGAGCAGGCGGCGCGGCAAGTGGTCACCGACAGCTGTGAGCAAGTCTTTGCCGACGACAAAAAGGGTGAAATTACTCTTACCGTAAGTTACTTTCTATGTAAAAACCTATCAAAATGTGCATGTGATTATCCATGTGACAGGTTTCGACACCAAAAATAACCCGACATCTTGGATAATTTCTATGAACTGTTGTTAATCCGTATAGATTGTGCGACTAATCAACCAACTGGTGAAGCGTCGTGGGGAGCGCCTCGACCCAGCTGCCCTGGACTGCCTGCTCTCTCTCAGGATCCAGGACGTGGACCTGGACAAGCAGGCGGACATACAGCACAAGAAACGACAGGAGGAGAAACACAAAAAGAGGATCGTCAATCTCTCCAAGAAAGAGAAGAAGGTGAGTAGATCTGAGGAGCTCTCCCCTAGCCACCCTGGACTGCCTGCTCTCTCTCAGGATCCAGGACGTGGACCTGGACAAGCAAGCGGACATACAGCACAAGAAACGATAGGAGGAGAAACACAAAAAGAGAATCGTCAATCTCTCCAAGAAAGAGAAGAAGGTGAGTAGATGTAAGGAGCTCTCCCCTAGCCACCCTGGACTGCCTGCTCTCTCTCAGGATCCAGGACGTGGACCTGGACAAGCAAGCGGACATACAGCACAAGAAACGACAGGAGGAGAAACACAAAAAGAGGATCGTCAATCTCTCCAAGAAAGAGAAGAAGGTGAGTAGATGTAAGGAGCTCTCCCCTAGCCACCCTGGACTGCCTGCTCTCTCTCAGGATCCAGGACGTGGAACTGGACATCACAAGGGACGACAGGAGGAGAAACACGAGAAGAAGGTCGTCAACCTCTCCAAAAAGAGAAAAAGGTGAGTGACCCTAGAAATTGTCCTATTCCTGAAACTCTGCATTCGTCTCATTCTCCCACAGTTTAGTTGTTTGAAGGTTTCACTTCTACCGCGTGTCACACATAATATTTCCTTTTAACAGCGCGCAAAGAAGTTGAAAGAAGTAGAACGCGAGTTGTTAGAGACTGAGGCGCAAGAGAACGAGGCGTCGCGCAAGAAACAGCTCACGGAGGTGACCAAGACGGTGTTCCACATCTACTTCCGCCTGCTGAAGACTGCGCCGCGCTCCAGGCTGCTGGGCGCCGCGCTCAACGGACTCGCCAAGTTAGTACTTCGAAATAAATCTAAATAATAATGAACCTATGGGAGTACCTACCATATTATATTACATACTTACGGAATACCTACGCTCGCCGTTCCTGCAATATCCCGCTGCCGTCGAATACCAAAGACCTAGCTACGTGCACGCACGTTTCGTACGAAAACGTGCGTGCACGTAGCTAGGTCTTTGTAGATGAATGTTTCATTTCTTCCACCGCTCTTGTCCATTAAATAAAGTATTTTCCTTCCTGTGTTGTTTGTTGATTTTCTTCTTTCCCCGGTAAACCTGAGGTGAAATTGCGGGTACGGTAAGGTACTTGATGGTATTCGACGGCAGCGGGATATTGCAGGAACGGCGAGCGTAGGTATTCCGTAAGTATGTAATATAATATGGTAGGTACTCCCATAAACCAGCTGAAGGAATGCCGATCAGTGACAGCCTAGTGGCTAAGGGCTCTTTTATGGAGACGCAGCGCGTTGCGCGGCGCGTGCCGTTAACTCAAACATATGACCAAGTATAACAGCGTTTATGCAGTACTACGCCATGTGACAAGCGTTAACGCACCACGCGACTTTACTTAATAATAATTTCAAATGTACATATTTAGTTTGTGAAAAATATTAATTATAATAATAATAAATATGCTTTATTGTTTACATTATTGCTAGTAACTAGTATGTACAATGTTATATCTAATATACTATCTAAACTAAAAACTAACAATAAACAAAAGGTCGCAAATTCAGCATAGCCGAGCACTGTTCACAATGCTCGGCGCTGGTTTTCAGTTTGCGCCATAACTTTATAGGTATGTCGGAGAACAAAAGGGGATGGCCGACATCAGAAGGTAGTAATTTCAATTACAATCATTGTAATACTCACTTATCACACGTGAAAACCACTAGCGTAACGTAACGTAGGTAAACCTAACCCTACCTAGCGACCGGCTCCACCATGTCCCCATACCGGTCCCAGACCAACCAGCTAACCTAGCACACCACAACTAGTTCAATTAACATCTACTACAACAATCACGTTTGTCTAATACAAATTAGAACGATACAAAAGTACTCACCCGATAAACAACCTGTCTAGATCGCCAAAACACACTCACAGCAACCTTTCACAACCTAGTAGTATAACCTCAAACAACTGAAACCACATTAGGTCACAACGACAATGATAATAATAAAACCTACAGTACGACACACATAGTATCCACTGAGAAGCGCCTCTGGCCGAAGCCAAACGAATAATGTCTCGTGACACACTGCGCATCCCCTTTTATAATCTCACATTGACGGTGGGGCGATGACGTGATGTTCAATGAGCAAAGTGTTTACAATTAAATGGCGGCGAGCCTACAGGTATATCGCATAACTGACGAGGCTCGTGCGGTAGTTGAGCGGTGCGGAAGGGTGACTGTCGTCAGTCATCACACTCCTCCCGCACCGCTTTACTATCACAGGAACCTACTCAGTTGTGCGTTATGTCAGGGAAAAAACGTAATACTAAATGTTGACTCGCGTTTTTCATACATCACGTCTCTCGCTCTTGAGTGTACGTATTAATGCCAATGGACGCGATTCATGCTTGTGGCAAACAACAAAAAACATGTGTTTGCGTATGCTTGCCAACGCTTGTTCGATCCGATTGGTTGCAAGCCAAACCATAGCCAAACACTGTATTTAAAAAGTACTCTGTGATGTTTGAACATGCTTGCTGTATGTTGTTTGCCACAAGCATGAAGCGGGTCCATAACGTAACACACCGGTGTTCTCCATTGCTGCAGATTCACGCACGTAATCAACTTGGAGTACTACTCCGACCTGGTGGCCATCCTGTCGCGCCTCCTCAAGGACGAGCTGATCGGCCACCGGGAGCGGCTGCTGTGCGTGCGCACCGTGCTCGCCGTGCTCTCCGGAGCGGGCGACGTGCTCAGCGTGGACCCCGTACACTTCCACAACCATCTCTACGCTAACACGCTGCACGTTCATGCAGGTAACGATATAGGAACTAGAGAGCTATATTTAAATAAGTAGATATGTTTTTATTCACTATAGGCACACGCTTGACCACAATCACACCTGATGGATAGTGATGATGTGGCCATAATGGGAGCGTTTATCTAGAAGATGCCTATTCACTATTGTTTTATGGTGGCCTACTTTCATTCCTCCATACATTCGAGCTAACTCGAGAAGAGGTCTACCTTTACAACTTATTACTGATAATGGAGGCAACTACTCAAATCTTTTTAAATAAAATTTTCAAAAATAAAATAAAAGCCCTGATAGCCCGGTTAAGCCCGTTCCCCTCCTGACCGGGAAGTCGGGAGTTCGATTTCGGGCATGCACTTCTAACTTTTCAGAGTGCACATCCATCAACGGTGATGGAAAACATCGTTAGGAAACCTGCATTCTTGAGAGTTCTCTGTAATATACGCAAAGGTATGTGAAGTCTGCCAGTCCGCACTGGGCCAGTGTGGCGTACTGTCTCTAAACCCTTCTCATTATGACAGGGGACCAGTTCTCAGTGATGATGATGATGATTAAAAAAATGGCACTTGTTTCGTCCCAGGCGCAACACACGGCGATGCGTCAATTATCGTAGAGGCGATATGGGCGCTCTGCGGACGCGCGCGCCGCGTGTCCCCGGCCGTGCTGCGCGCCTTCAGCAAGCGCCTTGTGACTGTCGCGCTGCAGTTGCAGCACAACGGCGCGCTGGCTGCGCTCGCGCTGCTGCACCACTTGACGCAAGTAAGGACTAGCAACCGTAGAGGCGATATATGAAATCTAAGTGGGTGCTTTACACCATTGCAAAAAGCCGCTTGATATGGGTATTGGGTATACAATATGTAACCAGAACGCTAGTAAAAACGAAGACAGGTGATAGTACTGATGATTACTGATAAGATTTTAAGAGTTTCAGGGTGCTAATTATCAAAATGACATCTGTTTTGTACGGTAAATTTTGTATAGTACGGTATAATAACATTGTAAATTGAAAAATTAAAAAGAGCAACCGCCGAGTTTCTTGCTGGTTCTTCTCGGTAGGAACGGCATTCCGAACCAGTGGTAAATTAAAACTACCTGACTATTCATAAGCACTTTTAAAAAGTTTACATGAATAAAAAAATCATTCTATTCTATTCTATTCTATTTGAAATTCAAGATGGCTGACAATTTTTGTACGCAAGCGTCAAGAGACGTTTCAATATTCGTTCACACTCAATTATTTTTCTTCCAGCAAAGCAAAGCAGTCTTATCACTGTTCGAAACGGATGAGACAGTGGGTTCGGGTCGTTTCGACCCCACGCTGCCGTCTCCGGAGCACTGCAACGCGCACGCCGCCAGCGCGTACGAGGCGTGCGCGTTGCGGAGCCACTACCACCCCACTGTCCGCAGTGCTGCGACGGCGCTGCTGGCGAGAGGCAGCTGGCCACAGGAACTCAATAAGCTGTGAGTACTTAGCGGGCTCGGGTCGCTGGGACCCCACGCTGCCGTCTCCGGAGCACTGCAACGCGCACGCCGCCAGCGCGTACGAGGCGTGCGCGTTGCGGAGCCACTACCACCCCACTGTCCGCAGTGCTGCGACGGCGCTGCTGGCGAGAGGCAGCTGGCCACAGGAACTCAATAAGCTGTGAGTACTTAGCGGGCTCGGGTCGCTGGGACCCCACGCTGCCGTCTCCGGAGCACTGCAACGCGCACGCCGCCAGCGCGTACGAGGCGTGCGCGTTGCGGAGCCACTACCACCCCACTGTCCGCAGTGCTGCGACGGCGCTGCTGGCGAGAGGCAGCTGGCCACAGGAACTCAATAAGCTGTGAGTACTTAGCGGGCTCGGGTCGCTGGGACCCCACGCTGCCGTCTCCGGAGCACTGCAACGCGCACGCCGCCAGCGCGTACGAGGCGTGCGCGTTGCGGAGCCACTACCACCCCACTGTCCGCAGTGCTGCGACGGCGCTGCTGGCGAGAGGCAGCTGGCCACAGGAACTCAATAAGCTGTGAGTACTTAGCGGGCTCGGGTCGCTGGGACCCCACGCTGCCGTCTCCGGAGCACTGCAACGCGCACGCCGCGAGCGTGTAGGACCTCCATCATACTACACCAGTAGAGGCTATTATAGAAGAACTGAAAAAATCAAGTGACAAAGTTAGGGGGAAGTGTAAAATCTAGGAAAAATAAGATGCTATTGAACATGTTCTATGTCAGGCTCGCGCAACGAGGGTTCCGTACTACAGTCGTATTTTTTCGACATTTTGCACGATAATTCAAAAACTATGATGCATAAAAATAAATAAAAATGTGTTTTAGAATGTACAGGTGAAGACCTTTTATATGATACCCCACTTGATATAGTCACTCACTTCGAAAGTTGAAAATACTAATTATTAGTTCATGACCACAATTTAATTTTTTTTGTGTGATCTAACCCTAAATTCACGGTTTTCAGATTTTTCCCCAAATGTCAGCTATAAGATCTACCTACCTGCCAAATTTCATGATTCTAGGTCAACGGGAAGTACCCTGTAGGTTTCTTGACAGACAGACGAACAGACAGACAGACAGACAACAAAGTGATCCTATAAGGGTTCCATTTTTCCTTTTGAGGTACGGAACCCTAAAAAGTGAAAGGTATCAAATTCATATTTAACAGAAGGGTAAAAATTGAAGATCCAAGAAAATCAAATGAGATCCCACTTTAGATGTTAGATTCGTTAAATGCGCCCAAGGACATTGAACTACAGATTGTTCAAAAAAGAACAGAAACTGACCGGCCATTTGCCATGTCTTGGTAGTTTAGCCAATAATGCTCAATTTTTTTAAAAAAATAATATTTAAAACATTTAATATTTCAGAACGCCAATGCAAATATTCTCTCAATACGACGGATCCCAGATGTCGTTCAAACCACCAGTGCCGCCGCCGAAACCCAGCGCCCATCCCGCCAAGACCAAGCCTGCCCACGCGTGGGCACAGCCTCACCTCAAGGCCCACTGCCACGACATAGAGGAGAATGTTACGATGACATTTAGTGAAAACATCGTTAGATAAATGGGTAGTACAATAAATAACTATTTTGAGTAGATACCTACTTACAATGTATGTTTTTATTTTCCATATTTTTAGGCCGACCTTAAGTAATTGATAACCAATTTAATAATGGAAATCTGAATATTTAAAAGGAAAAATGTGACTGATCAGTCAATCAACTCACAGCTCAAACTACTGGACGGATCGGACTGAAACTTGGCATGCAGATAACTATTATGACTTAGACATCCGCTAAGAAAGGATTTTTGAAAATTCAACCCCTAAGGGGGTGAAATAGGAGTTTGAAATTTGTGTAGTCCACGCGGACGAAGTCGCGAGCATAAGCTAGTGTACTTATAAGTGTTTATAATAAGCTACTTACGGGTGTGAACCAAGTACTCGAACACTTATGAATCCTGACGATTTTCCATCACTAATTTCTCACGTTTTCCTTTACCGATAAAGTGAGTAATAAATTTCTTAAAACGCACATGATTCCGAAAAGTTGCGAGGTTTCCGATGTTGCATGCTCAGGATCGAACCCCCGACCTGTGTGAGTTTTCATAGCGGCCATTCTGAATTTTGTGTTTTAGCGGCAATACTAATTACACATTCTGTGAAAATTTCAACTCTCTACCTATTACTGTTCACAAGATACATGCCGCTGACAGACAGAATAGAATAGAATAGAATGTTTTTTATTCATGTAAACTTTTTACAAGTACTTATGAATAGTCAGGTAGTTTTCATTTACCACGGACATACGGGCATACATTTACATACGGACGGACGGTCGGGCTCGCCGGCCTACTATTATGGCCCAACAACTCTGGTAGCAGAGCGTGGTTTCCATTCTCAGAACTGACGCTCTCACGCTCTGCTACCAGAATTGTTTTAGTAATAGGGTCCCGTTGGCACCCTTCGGCCGGAACCTCAAAAACGAAATAAAAATCAAAGAGGCTTTATCAGGCTGTTTATTTTGAAATATAGGATGTCTTATCTCTCAGAACGTTGAGCTCTTTTTCACTCCTAACATAACACTCCCAACATCAACAGTCGAGCTTGTCGCGCCACAACGCCAGTGTGTCGCGAAGACGCGCGGCGCGGCTCTCGCGCACGGCACAAGCGCGCTGCTGCACGCGCGCGCGCGTCGCGCTCACGTACGCGCGCAACTCGCCCAGCTTCGCGCGCCATCTGAAAACAACAAAACAATAATTCACACTTGTAGTCATAGATTTAGCATAGTAAGCGACAAGTCGAGATGGCATAGTAGCTGGTCTGCCGCTGCTCGCGGCTCCATTAGACTGACTCGGCAGTACTCACGCCGCGTCCTGCTTCTCCCAGAAAGCCAGCTCTGCCGCGACCTTGGCGTGCTCCTCTCGGTTGGCGCGCAGCTGCTCCAGGCGCGCGCTGGTCTGCTGCTGGTCGCGGCTCCAGGCGGCCGCGTCCGAGCTTTCCTTGGCATTTTCCGCGTCCAGCGCTTGTTGTTCGCGTTGCATACACGATTTCATATCGGCGATTTTGTTGCGGGTTTCTTCCTGTCGAATAATACAAAAGGATTAAGATAAATCAGATGCTGACTGATCTATCAACGCTCAGCCTAAACTACAGATGGAGCTCCTCACCAGCAGCACAGCTCGCTTCCTGCCCAGCATGCTCCGGCTCCGCAGCAGCTCAGCCTTCTTGGCAGCGAGGCGCGCGCCCTCCTCCCGCAGCGTCTCTACAGCCCTCGCCATGAACACTGCGCACTCCTCGTCCATCAGCTCCCTGACAGGACATAGGATTGTATCACCAGGCCAGTCCCACGTGACCCGTAATGCGACACGACGCGAGAGAGAGGGAGAGAAAGTAAGAAAGAGTCCTCTCTCACTTTCTCTCAGGGAGAGCGATAGGGGAGATATAGAAGGAGATAACAATTCTCGCGATAGAAAGTGAAGAATTTGTTAAAGTTACGTTGCACTGTGTAACAAGTGTATTTACTTGAACATCTTCACAGAGTGAGCCTTTTGTATCTATAAGGTCAATCATCGTGATCAACTATTTGCCCAACAAATCTGGCAGCAGAGCGTGGTGTTCCATTCTCAGTTCTGAGAATGTACATCACGCTGTGCTACCAGATTTTTTTTGGCCCTACAGCATCACCTTCAACAGAGCCAGGTGCACGGAGCCCATGGAGCGTGACCAGGACTCCGGGACAGCAGAGAGACTGCCATGGCGTATAAGTTCCGCAAATTGTTATTGCGCTGGAACCATGTCTCATTAACATCGAAATGACGTCATTTTGACGTCAGCCGAAATAAAAATATACCATCAGCTCGAAGTCGAGTGTGTTTTGGGATTTTTGTGGTGCTGCGTGGTGGTGGTGCGTATTAATGCTTGTTTGGTGGCTGTTTTTCCCTGCATGTTTAGCAGTGGGAGGGCGGGCGGTGCATGTCGCATGTTGCACTATACAGATTCGACCTGTTTCAGCGGATTATAGCAAATTAAGCTTTTGGTTCATTGTATATCAAGGATTTCCGCAAAGTAACGCCTGCTTCTATACAACATAATTACATTATAATATACAGTCAAACCACGAAATATGCTTATAATCAAAATGAATCACTTCTCGTCGACGGCGAGGTGCGCGAGTGCCGGCAGCTGCGCGCCGAGGCAGATGAGCAGCTGCTTGTACTCCACGCACGCGTCCAGCGTGCTCTTCTGCCACTGTGCCAGCTCCGACTCCCTGCTCGCAAGCATCTGAAACACATATAAGCGCGATGTAACACAATACAGCGCCATCTATCCACAGACTATACCAATCTCTTTAACTTTTCACTATCGTACCGCAAGGCATCGCCAAGGTCTGCACCCGACGATTTGCCTCGTCGTTTTTAATTCGAACCGCTAGGATATGGGAACGCCTTTTCAGCATCAGTTTTCTCCTCCAATTTTAATATGGGTAACTTCAAGTCAAGAGTGAATAGGCATCTTCTAGGCAAACGCGCTCCATCTTAGGCTGCATCATCACTTGTGAACAGGTCTGATAGCAACCAAGCGCTAGTCATCATCATCATCATGATCAACCCATTACCGGCTCACTACAGAGCACGGGTCTCCTCTCAGAGTGAGAAGGGTTTTGCCCATAGTCTACCACGCTGGCCATGTGCGGATTGGCTAGTCTATAGATTAAAAAAAAAGTACATATTATTGAGTTAAGCAATTAATACACAACACAATATTGACTTAATTGATGGTTGTAGTAGTACTGGAATTGTTTGTGACCTGTTTTTAATGATTGTGAATGTTGTTACAATTTATCTTTGGCATATCTAATAAAATAAAAAAAATAAAAAAAGCTAGTTGGTGGCAGTCCAAACAACAACATCACCCCTAAAAAAACCACACACCTAAAACTGTTTCACATGATAAATCAATAATAGCAGTAACATACAAATAAAGAACACAATTTTGACCTATTTTTATTATTTTATTTTATTTTAAGTTTAATTTTAAGTATATAATAAATAATGTTGCTAATAACTAGGACTTCCCTCGTTTGGGCTCGAACTGAAAACCAGCGTTGTGGTTACATCGTGTAACCACAACATTCAGCTGAGTTCGGGCCTTTTCGTTGGCACGACACATTCTAGACACTAGGTACCTATATTTTGTTTGAATTAGATTTTAAGGAATGTTTTTTTTTTGTAAATATTTGTGTTTGTGTTTATAGTGTGTTGGATCTACCAATAAATTGATTTCTATTCTATTCTATTCTAAAAATGTTTAAATAAATAAG